>NC_134699.1:53543085-53730585 GCF_050947455.1 Rhinoderma darwinii
TACCAAAAGACAAAAGAGCAAGTAACAGCACCAGGACTTCAGCGTTGGGGAGATGTTGGTTTATTCACCACCAGGTGGAAGAATGAGCAACGTTTCGGTTCACACCTGAACCTTTCTCAAGCTAATTCAAACAGTGTGCAGTACCACATATATATAGGAGGATACACAAAGTATACAGTACACAGTGCAATTATATAATATGCATAAACAAGTAAATCCATGTATGGAATATATTCATATAATTAGTGAAAACATATATTAAAGTGACCAGTGCATTGATTTCAGTACAACATCTCTCAATATAAAATACAGACATGTATATAACACAGGTAATACTATAATTACCCTATTTAATGATATCATATCCTAATGAAGGGGCGGAGCAGAGGAATCATATCGAAAATAGTAAAGTTCAAGAAGATTTTAAACTTGTATTTGAGAAACTTACATTATCGGCTCTCGGTGAAGCATGGAGCAAGCAATGGCGTCCCACAATCAGTAATGCGCATGCGCAAGATGGCGGACTGGCGGAAGTGCGTCACATGGAACGCATCCCCGGAACGCAGTGCAGCCGCGCATGCGCAGATATCTAATACCGTCACAGCGCATATTATAGCAGGACAAAGTAATAATCAACTACAGGATTTATCCAGCAATGAGTATTTTAATGTAGATATCATACCACCAATGTATATGTATAGTTTTATGTCTATATATAATTCTAAGGCTCAATATGGAGTCTAGAGAAAAAGGGGGCCACGGACTGTAACATAGGAAGGAGAAGTGGCTGTGTCACAATAGGACGAACAGCCATATATCCTAAACCAAAGGTTAAAGTAGTGTATCACACCCGTCTATGTATTTACATAGGACCTTGTCGATATGAATTATAGAACAAGACATATATAAAGGTGGGGGAGTCATATATAAGGTCAAAATGCCATATAAATTTTATTCCAAGTCTTTCACAGAGAGCATAAATTATACAAATGTGTAAATAATGAGTAATCAATAAAACATAACTAGCCGAAAAAAACGTAGCCTCTGCTCCCATGTTGTACATCCCTTCATATGGATCAGTATCTGTAATAGAAAAGAAAATTGTCAGTGAAAAGATAGGTGTATATATAAGAAAAAAAATAAAATTACGATTCAAATCTAAAGTTACATGAATTTTTTTAAAAAAAATAGAATACTAGATCAATTATCCTAAGTATACTAAAGAACAATCTACCCATACTCAGAAAAATGCAGCAGACTCATGGACTATCAAATATGTGGGAAATATGTGTAATCCACATTAAGCCCCTTTGGGGCCATAGTTTCAAGAGTGAATATCCACTCAAGTTCTTTTCTTTTGAGTGCCAGTTCTCTATCACCTCCTCGTCTATGTTGGGGAACAGAATCAATAATTTTAAAACGCATTTGGGATACATTGTTTACAATCTAAAAAGTGTCTAGATACTGGTAGGTCTCTTCTCTTGGTCTTAATATTCGATTTATGATTCCTCATTCTGAGAGTTACTTCAGTTGTGGTCTCCCCCACATAATATAAACCGCAAGGGCAACTAAGTAAATAGATTGCAAAGGTAGTTTTACAAGTATAGAAACCCTGAATTTTGAACATTTTTCCAGTTTGTGGATGACAGAAACTATCTCCTTTAATCATATGATTACACATGTTACATCCCAAACAGGGAAAACATCCACGTTTTGAAGGGGCTAGAGTACTTTGTGTCATTTTACTTTTTGATCCAATATCTGCCTTTACCAACCTATGTCTAATGGTTTTACCTTTACGATATGCTAACAAGGGTGGTTCTTGAAACTCTTTAATAAAGGGAAAGGCCCTGGTCAATAAACGCCATTCTCTTTTCAGAATATTCCCAATTTCAGAACTGGAAGTCGAAAAAGTAGAGACAAATGGTATGCGAATATTATTTTTATGTCTCGCTGACTGTCTATGTAATAGTTGTTGTCTATCCATTGAAAATACTTGTTCTTTGTGGATATTAAGCATGTCCACCGGATATCCTCTGCTAATAAATTTATTGCACATTTCATCAACTCTGTTGGATAGTTGATCCTCATTACTCACAATTCTTCTAACCCTGAGAAGTTGACTGAAAGGCAATGATTTCACCATAGCCCTAGGGTGTCCACTGTTATAGTGCAACAGACTATTCCTATCTGTTTTTTTAGAAAATATATCTGTAGATAAAATTCCATCATGTAGATGGATTTTAGTATCCAAAAATTCCACCGAAGAGTGGGAATAGGTCATGGTAAATTTAATCCCCTGGCATATATGATTCAAAAAGACATGAAAAAGATGTAATTCCTCCTCTGAGCCGGTCCAGATGAGGAAGACATCGTCTATATATCTCCACCACCGTAGCACATGTCCAAAGTGGGGGGACACATAGACGAGGTCCTCCTCAATCCGCCGCATAAAAATATTTGCATAAGTTGGGGCCATATTTAACCCCATGGCTGTGCCCCTTTTCTGAAGGTAAAATTTATCACCAACCATAAAGTAATTTTTAGTGAGTATGAATTCAAGTAATTTGATAACAAATTCGATTTTTTTATCTGAAAATTTCAGACGTGTCAGATAATGTAGAGCAGCTTTAATACCTAGAGCATGATCTATGGAGGTATAGAGACTTCCCACATCAAGGGTAGCAAGGATAGACCGATCGGGGACCCTGAGAGAGCCAATCCGAACGAGAAAATCAGTGGTATCCTTGATGTAGGAGTCAGCCCCCATAGAAAATTGCCTCAAAATTTTGTCTATAAAAATCGCTGCTGGAACAAATAATGAATTACTCCCCGAAACAATAGGGCGACCTGGGGGCTTTAATGGATCCTTATGAATTTTTGGAAGAAGGTAAAGCACCGGAGTGACCGGATGCTTTACCTTCAAAAATTCACAGAGGTCCTTGTCAATGATCCTTAAAGGGAATGTGTTGCCAGAAAAACATGTTTTTTTTTAAAAAATTAAACATTTAGTGTGTGGGTGATTAAACATGGTTCAAATTTTTTTTATTTTTTTCACGAGTCAGGAAATAGTCAGGAAATATTATAAATTAATTCTAATTTATAATACTACCCATTTTTGGTCACTAGATGGAGCTAGTTCCCAAAATTGCAGCATTGCAACATTGGGTTAAAAGCCCTCGCTCTAGTGAGCTCTCAGCATCCCCCCCTCCTTTATCCTGGCTAGTGCCGGGATAAACGAGGGGTTTGAAAGGTTTAACCTCCTACACTGTGTGTCGCCATTTTTTGAGGTAACCCACAGTGTAGTAGGTTAACATACAGTAGTAAACACACACAAACACTAACATACATTGAAATCTCTTACCTGCTCCTGCCGCCGCGGCTCCCTCCGGCCCGTCCGCTCCCTTTGCTGCCGCTGTTCCATGTGCACAAGTCCGGAAGCCGCGACCGGAAGTAGTAATATTACTGTCCGGCCGCGACTTCCGGTCCACAGGAAAATGGCGCCGGACGGCGCCAATTTCGAATAAGACTGTGTGGGAGCGGCGCATGCGCAGTTCCCACACAGACGCCGTACACGGCAGTCAATGGGACGGGAGCCGTTCGCAGTCCCTATGGGACTGTGGCTGCCGTACTCCATGTCTGTGTGTGTCGTTAATCGACACACACAGAAATGGAACAAAAAATGGCAGCCCCCATAGGGAAGAAAAAAGTGTAAAAATAAGAAACAGTAAAACACAAACACACAAATGAAAATAAACGTTTTTATTAAAGCACTAACATCTTTAACATATAAAAAAATTATTTGTGATGACACTGTTCCTTTAATAAAAAAGCCTCATCAACAAAGGATTTCAATTCATTTCATGAACTGGAAAAATGTTAAAAAATTCAGGGTTTCTATACTTGTAAAACTACCTTTGCAATCTATTTACTTAGTTGCCCTTGCGGTTTATATTATGTGGGGGAGACCACAACTGAAGTAACTCTCAGAATGAGGAATCATAAATCGAATATTAAGACCAAGAGAAGAGACCTACCAGTATCTAGACACTTTTTAGATTGTAAACATAATGTATCCCAAATGCGTTTTAAAATTATTGATTCTGTTCCCCAACATAGACGAGGAGGTGATAGAGAACTGGCACTCAAAAGAAAAGAACTTGAGTGGATATTCACTCTTGAAACTATGGCCCCAAAGGGGCTTAATGTGGATTACACATATTTCCCACATATTTGATAGTCCATGAGTCTGCTGCATTTTTCTCAGTATAGGTAGTTTGTTCTTTAGTATACTTAGGATAATTTATCTAGTATTCTATTTTTTTTAAAAAAATTCACGTAACTTTAGATTTGAATCGTAATTTTATTTTTTTTCTTATATATACCTATCTTTTCACTGACAATTTTCTTTTCTATTACAGATACTGATCCATATGAAGGGATGTACAACATGGGAGCAGAGGCTACGTTTTTTTCGGCTAGTTATGTTTTATTGATTACTCATTATTTACACATTTGTATAATTTATGCTCTCTGTGAAAGATTTGGAATACAATTTATATGGCATTTTGACCTTATATATGACTCCCCCACCTTTATATATGTCTTGTTCTATAATTCATATCGACAAGGTCCTATGTAAATACATAGACGGGTGTGATACACCACTTTAACCTCTGTTCCAGGATATATGGCTGTTCGTCCTACTGTGACACAGCCACTTCTCCTTCCTATGTTACAGTCCGTGGCCCCCTTTTTCTCTAGACTCCATATTGAGCCTTAGAATTATATATAGACATAAAACTATACATATACATTGGTGGTATGATATCTACATTAAAATACTCATTGCCGGATAAATCCTGCAGTTGATTATTACTTTGTCCTGCTATAATATGCGCTGTGACGGTATTAGATATCTGCGCATGCGCGGCTGCACTGCGTTCCGGGGATGCGTTCCATGTGACGCACTTCCGCCAGTCCGCCATCTTGCGCATGCGCATTACTGATCGTGGGACGCCATTGCTTGCTCCATGCTTCACCGAGAGCCGATAATGTAAGTTTCTCAAATACAAGTTTAAAATCTTCTTGAACTTTACTATTTTCGATATGATTCCTCTGCTCCGCCCCTTCATTAGGATATGATATCATTAAATAGGGTAATTATAGTATTACCTGTGTTATATACATGTCTGTATTTTATATTGAGAGATGTTGTACTGAAATCAATGCACTGGTCACTTTAATATATGTCTTCACTAACTATATGAATATATTCCATACATGGATTTACTTATTTATGCATATTATATAATTGCACTGTGTACTGTATACTTTGTGTATCCTCTTATATATATGTGGTACTGCACATTGTTTGAATTAGCTTGAGAAAGGTTCAGGTGTGAACTGAAACGTCGCTCATTCTTCCACCTGGTGGTGAATAAACCAACATCTCCCCAACGCTGAAGTCCTGGTGCTGTTACTTGTTCTTTTGTCTTTTGGTATATATATATATATATATATATATATATATATACACATATATATATCAGAGCATATATCTATAGCACAAGACAAAAAATATTGTATTCACAAAACCAATATGACTAATGAACTAATCAATAAATAAATCGAAAAGTATGAAAAATATATAAACTTTATTAGTCCCAACTCAGAGGACGAAATACCTCGACGCGCGTTTCGCAACCTACGTCAGGAGGTGGTCCAAATGTAAAAAAAACACGTCAAAAAAAGATCCAAATGAGGTGCGTGTTTTTTTTTTTTTCTGTCTCCCATTGATTTTAATAGAGGCTTAGAGGCAGAGACCGCTCCAAGACAGGTCAAAAACTGCCCGAGGAAAAGAAAACGCCTTCGCCTCGCGCGGTTACGCCTCTGACCTCCCATTGACATCAATGGGAGGCAGAGAAGCGTATTTAGCTGAGTTTTGTGCCCGTAGCACTCAATGGGCGCAAGCGAAAAACGTGGTGAAAAACTTGGCGAAAATTGCGGCAAGCGCTGTGCAGAAAGGTCAAAATCTGCCTCAAAATTCCAAACTGAATTTTGAGGCAGAATTTTCCTCCTGCAAAAAACTCTGTGTGAACACAGCCTTATTAAAGTCAGCATAAAAAACTGCATGAACTAGGCCTCATGCCCTATTTTGGAGCATTATTTTTTTTTTACGCATTTTTTCACCAAAAACCGCCCGTTTTTGCATTTATTTCATTTAAATAAAATGCCTGAAAACACAACAAAAGACACCTATAAAAAGAGTATTTTGCAGGCAGAAAAAATCTGATCAGAATGTGATTTTGACCTGCCTGCGCTTATTTGGCGCGTCTTTTGCAATGTTTTTTGTTACGTTTTTCGCCTGCGACCATTGAGGACCGTGGGCCAAAAAAATGCAAAGAAAAACGCTTTTTCTGCCTCTTATTGATGGGAGGGGCAGAACCGCAGCGACTAAAGGGCATGTCGCTTTTTTTCCGTGAGCAGCTAAAAAAAGCAGCCCGGGAAAAAATACCTCCCATTGAAATCAATAGGAGGCGATTTAGGCTGTTTTTTGGCGCTGATTCAAATGCAGTTTCCGTGTCAAAATTAGCGTAAAAAAACCACAAGATTTCAACCTGCCTGAGCTTTTTTGCCACGGCCTTCGCTGCATTTTTCTCCCACAGGCGTTGAGGAAAGTGAGCAGAAAACGCTTTTTCTGCCTTCCATTGATTTCAATGAGAGGTCAGAGGCGTAACCGAGGCAAGAAAGGAACGCCTATTTTTCCAGCGGGCAGCTATTTCAGGAGGCAATTTTGGTCGTTTTTGGCGCTGATTCCGATGCGGTTTCCACGTCAAAATCAGCACTAAAAAACTCTGTGTAAACTGACCCTAAATAAGAAAGCCTAAAAAAAAAGCCTCGATTTCAAAATCTGCCTCAAAATTCCTTCACACTGAGTTTTTTGGCGCGGCAAAAAACGGCCGAAATTTAAGTCCATTGATTTCAATGGGAGGTGGACATATGCCCTATCTTGAGGAGTTTTCCACCTCAAAAACCCCATTGAAATCAATGGGAGACGTTTTTTTTGCCGCGTTTTTGCAGCGATTTTTCGGTAAAAAAACGCTCGCGGTTATTCCATCTTTGGCCCTGTACACACAGACTATTTTGTCTAGTTTTTTGGCGCGGAAACCGCTCCGCAAAACTCGTCAAAAACCGTCCGAACATACCTCCCATTGATTTCAATGGGAGGCGGAGGCGTTTTTTTTCCGCGAGCGGCAAAAAGAAGTGACATGCCCTATCTTTGGGCGTTTCCGTCTGACCTCAGATTGACATCAATGGGAGGCAGAGAAAGCGTTTTTTTCCCCTTGGCGCTCAATGGTCATGGCATGTAGCACTCAATGGGAGCGAGGGAAAAACACAGCAAAAATGCAGCGAAAATCGCGGCAAACTGCGTGCAAACTGAATTTTGAGGCAGAATTTTCCACCTGCAAAAAATTCTGTGTGAACACAGCCCTGTTCACACTGAGTTTTTTTTTTACGAGTTTTTGGGCGCGGAAACCGCTCCGCAAAACTCGTCAAAAAATGGCCAAAAATGCCTCCCATTGATTTCAATGGGAGGCAGAGGTGGTTTAAGGCTATGTTCACACTGAGTTTTTTGCAGGCGGAATTTCCGTCTCAGATTTTCCTCTCCCTGCACGCCGATTTTCGCAGCGTATTTCGCTGCGTTTTATGCCTGCGGGCGAAAATCAGCGTGCAGGGAGAGGAAAATCTGCATCAAACTTCCAAACAGAATTTTGAGGCAGAAATTCTGCCTGCAAAATACTCCGTGTGAACATAGCCTTAAATTGAGATAGCTAAAAAAAAACGCGTGTGGTGATAAACCACTTGCAAAAACCGGAGCTGATTTTTCCAGGCAGAATTTTCTGCCTGCAAAAAACTCAGTGTGAACATACAATGTTGGGGCCGATTTTTTCTGCCTGGCAAAAACCTCTGTGTACATAAAGCTAGGTTCCCACAATACTTTTTTCCCGCGGCAAAAAAACCGCATGGTAATATGCACCGTGTGAAGCCAGCCTCATGTAAACATACTCTAATGTAGCGTCTATGGCACTGTTTGTATTTATAACGTATTTTACTATTGGAGGACTGAACCGCCTAATCCTAATCCTGAAAAATTCTCACCAGCCTCAGTCCCTCAATAAATAAATACAGCCAATCACAGCTTTTGTCTTATGTGCGTTCTGACATCACGAAACAAAGCCGTAGCCATTTGTGAGCCGATCAGTCATTCGTTGCGATACTTCCGTAGGCGGGGCTTCGTCTCTAGCTGCTGTAGCGTCAGGATTATTATGTGTCAGGACGCAGCACTTCCGGTCTTGGTTGGCGGCTGTATCCGGCGCTATCTCTTCTTGTAAACCCGACACATATAATACTGAGGTAAGCAGGAATGAGTGACTACACATAACGGCCATGTCATTAACGACAGACACGGAGGACGACATTGTGAAGTAATTGTTATTCATGTCACTGCTGGTTGTCTATACAGCTGGTCAGGGAAAGTAGAAGATCACCTACCTGTTATGGAAGTAGATTGGATGCCTCCAAGTATTTTGTGAGAGAGGATCTGGGCGCATTCAGGGATAATAATAGATTTAGAGGGGATATTCTATAATTAATTTAATGTTTAGTGAAATTAAAGGGGTTGTTCGGGCACGGGGCGGGGTTTCATACTCATGACCTATCCACAGGATAGGTCATCAGTATATGATCGGTGGGGGTCCGACACCCGGACCCCCACCAATCAGCTGATCCGGGTGCCGGAAGCTATGTAGTGGTGTGAAGTAGATGGCTCTGTATAGTGTATAGTGGCCGTGCTGGGGTACTGCAGCCTGGCCGCTATATTGTAACCGAAGCCATCTACTTCCAGCACCGACCCTGCATACCTTCCACAGCTGATCGGTGCGGGGTCTGGGTGCTGGACCCCCACTGATCATATACTGATGACCTCTCCTGTGGAAGGTCATCAGTATGGGAAAAACCGACCCCAGCCTGGACAACCCCTTTAATCATGTAAAGCTACGTATGGTCCCATGTAGTGGCGTTCGCTATCCTTTGCCGCATGCAGCGGGACAAGGCTTCCAAATAGATTATTGGCAAAACGATTTTGCAGGTAATCGGCCGTTTTACAGTTTGGCCGTTAACCTGGTTGTGTTCACACAGAGCAGATTTCATTGCGGAAAATCCGCAGTGTTTTATGGTATCAGCAGAATGGATGAGATCTGAACAACTTTCATCCACACGCTGCGGAAAAAATCGGCTGAGAAAGCGTCCATAAATTGACTTTCGGTTTTATAATCCGCTGCACGTCAATTTCTGTTGCGGAATCGTTGTTCTTTTTGCGGTTATTCCCATTGTATTCAACGTGGAGGTAAAACCCACCACAAATAGCAAATGTTACTATTTTTGCAGCGGAAAAGCTGCAATTTCACCGTAAACATCACAAATCAGGAAAAAAAATAATCTATTTTTTTTTTCATTATTAAAATGAATAAAATAGCCAATACTTACCCCCAGGTGTCGTCATAGCGACACAGCCCTCTGTTTTCCGTCCAGCCCGGCCTGCTGGGATGATGTTTCATCCCATGTGACTGCTGCAGCCAATCACAGGCTGCAGAGTCATCCCAGGAGGCCGGGCTGCAAGGAGAACAGAGGGATGCGTCGCTATGACGACACCTGGGGAATATTTCCTATTCACTTCAAAGGGAGAAGGCTGTAATACTGTGAACCGCCACTACATGTGTGTCGGCGATTGACAGTTTGAGCAGTAAGGGAAATGAAAGGGAAGCAGCGCTCGCAGCGGCCGCCCCTTCAAAACAGCTGATCGCTGGGGGTGCCGGGATTCGGACTCTGACCGATCAGATATTGATGGCCTATCCAGGGGATAGGCAATATATTTTTTGGGGAAAAATCATGCGTATCTGAATAGCGCGATTGAATTGCATAGGTCCGTGTTCTGCCCATTATTTTAACGGAAAGCACACGGACGTATAAAATGTTCGTCTGAATAAGGCGAATAATTATTCATTATTCTATATTCATATGCATCGTGGTTCTCGTGAATGCCTAAACAGAGTGTTAAAAAGCTCAAAGTGTAAGCCGTTAAAACCGTACATTTTGTCTGGCCACGTTTCAAGCCTTCATTTCTTTCCCTCAGGTCATGGACTCCCGCTTCAGCCGTGGAAAGTCCACTATTTTAGAGCGTTCACTCGCCAGGCCAAAGACCGAGGTCAGCCTTAGCGCGTTCACACTTCTGTTTTCTGAAATAGTCCAGTACTGCCAAAATCGAGTATATTCGGTTTCTGAGCTACAAGCGAAACTATCTGAGCTGGGCCAACAAGTCGGATGTCGCATCCTTGACCCGCTGGTGATGAGGGAGAAGAACGGAAAACGGGAGACCAAAGTCATCAGCGCGCTGCTTTTCATAAAGGTCGTGGCTTGGAAAGCTTTATTTGGTAAAGAAGCCGATAAGCTGGAGCAGGCCAATGATGATGACAAAACCTACTACATTATCGAGAAGGATCCGCTTATCAACGCGTACATATCCGTTCCTAAGGAGAACAGCACTCTGAACTGTGCGTCTTTCACAGCGGGCATCGTAGAGTCCCTGCTGACCTGTAGCGGATTTCCAGCAAAAGTGACTGCCCATTGGCACAAAGGAACCACTCTTATGATTAAATTCGATGAGTCTGTCATCGCACGGGACAAAGCAATGGATGGCCGCTAGCCGGTAGACCTCGCTAGCCGGTAGACCTCGCTAGCCGGTAGACCTCGCTAGCCGGTAGACCTCGCTAGCCGGTAGACCTCGCTAGCCGGTAGACTTCGCTAGCCGGTAGGCCTCGATAGCCGGTAGACCTGGATAGCCGGTAGACCTCGATGGCCTCCTCCGATATCCCTTCTGTCTCTTTTCACCTTTTGTAAAACTGTTTTTGTTTTTCCGTTGTCCTGTATTATCATTGTTGTGTTTTCCATCGGCATGACTTCTAGAATGTTTAACTCCTCGTTATATCATTTACTATTGCTTTAGGTTAAATTTGAAAAACCTATAATATTCTTTTAACTGTCTAAATTTTTTTTCTATATGTAACACTTTCAATATGGTTAGGATCCTGGCGAAATAAATATGTTCACGAAACACAAATAAAAAAAAAAACTTGCGTTACATTTTTATAGTTTTGAATTATTTTTTTTTATACCTTTTTGCTTGTCTTTAAGATTTAATGGCTATAAATTATAGACACAAACCCTGAATGTGTAAGAGATTTTGTTGGGCTTTCCTGTTCTGAGGTCTGTCAGGAGCCGTGGTGATATCGAGACTTGGGTGGATTCAAATACTACAACACCTCATTTCTACCCGGCTTGAATAGTGGCGGTGTGTGTGGTGCCCTTAGGCTACTCTCACGGGGCAATATATTGGTCAGTATTTGTGAGACCTACACTGAGAAAAAGTATAATGGAAAGATTTGCACCTCTTCGTTTTTCGGAAGCACTCCTAGTTGTGTTAAACACTGAAGCGAAATACTGCTGTGTGAAAGGAGTCTTACATGTCTATTGTTCTCCTCGAATAGTTTCATTTTTCTCAGGGCATATTAACCAGAGGAGGTCAGGATCGATCAAGGGAGAGACAACATTTTCTTAACCTCTGAGTGATTTGGAACAATCCTTCACTTTTATCATGGGGTTCCTTCACATCTGCGTCAGGGCTCGGTTTGACAGAACCCTTGCACAACGGAGACAAACGGAAACCATTAGCTCCGGATCCGCCACATTGCAATCAATGGTGATGCAAACGGAAACCTATGGTTTCCATTTGTGTCAGTCAGGGCTCCGTTCCGACGGAAAACTGAGTCGGAACGGAGCCCTGACGCAGATGTGAACATAGCCTAAGGTTCCATGCGCACGAATGTGCTTTTGCAGCCGCAATTCCCCCGAAAATCCACGGGAGAATTGCGGCGCCATTCATTTTTATGGGCCCATGGTTTCCACGGTCTGTGCATGGCCCAGGAGCCTGGACCCCAGAAAGAACGGACATGTCTTATTACGACCGTAATACTCCGTGACACTCCGCTGCCGGCCAACCCGAAAATCACGGCCGTGCACATGGCTACGGTCGTGTGCATGGGGCCTTCGAGTTCCAGTGGGGTGCAATTTGTCTACCTGTGGCCGGCTGTACTCGCTTTATTTACCCTGGTCCTCTGATAACATTGTTTTTTATCAATGTTATTTCTCTATTTCCATAATATATTATTTATTTTTTCCCTTCGTGCCTCAAAGGACAGGAAAATTTCAGCTATTTTTGTAGACCTCCTAGGAGTCCGGGTTCTAGCCTAGGTCTCGAAGCAGAGGTATAGGTACTCGTTGTAGGAGAATCCTATAGAGCTCCTGTTCTGTCCATATCTCCCGACATGCCATACGGTGGAATATGTCCTACACACAAAAAATAAAAAAATCATTCGAATGGAGAGTCCTGGAGATTGCACCCCATGCCCGGTATAGATTCTGCTGGGGGGATTGTTTCATGTTTTTCTGTTTGGATGAATTTAAATGGATTTTATGTGCTAGAAACTTTTTTCAATCTCCGCCCCCTTTTATTTAACCCCTTGGCGATGTGACTTTGTTTCGTCACTGTCGCCAAGGACCTAACGCTATCCAAGGTACAGTTACGTCGGAGCGTTAAGTACTCGTGTCTGACACAATGACCAAGTAAAGATGGCTGCTGTCGCTAAAAGCAGGCCTTGTTTACTCACCGCCGATCGCTGCAATTTGCCCGGTTAATTCTGAAAACGGGTTTTATTAAAAAGCTTGCCATGCACATTGCACAGATGACATTGCTATCCCAAAGTTTTAGGCCAGACAGAGACATCATTTTCAAGAGATGGTTATTAAGGCATTTCTATTTGAAAACTAGGAAGTGGGGTTTCCAAAATGGGGTCACTTATTGGGGCTTTCCACAAGGACTCTGGCACCGAAGGGAGCTCTGCAAATGCGACATGGTGCCCGAACACCACTCCAGCAAAATCTGTGCTCTAAAAACTAAATGGCGCTTCTTCAAATTGGAGCTCTGCTATGTGCCCAAACAGCAGTTTAGGGCCACATATGGGATATTGACATGGAAGAAATTTTGTGGTGTTTTCTCTCCTATTACTCCCTGTGAAAATGAAATAAAATTGGGAGCTAAAACTATGTATTTTTGGAAAATAAATTTATTATTCATTTTCACTGCCTAATTCTAACAAAGTCTATGAAACACAACAACCCTAGATGAATGCCCTGAGGGGGTGTTATTTTCAAAATGGAGTCTCTTTTAAGGGTCCCTCTCCCTACTGGTACCTGAAGGGCTTTGCAAATGCAACATGGCACCCAAAATACAATCCAGAAAAGTTTAAATGCCAAATTGTGCTCCTGCCATTCTGAGCCCTACCGTCTGACCAAATAGCAGTTTATGACCACATGTGGGGTATTGCCGTACTCTGGAGAAATTGCTTTACAACTGTTGGGCGGCTTTTTCTCCTTTATTCCTTGTCAAAATAAAAACCATTACGTTTTATTGGAAAAATATGTAGATTTTAAATTTCCAGTCTAATGCCACTAATTTCATTAAAAAAAACCTGTGGGGTCAAAATGCTAACTATACCCCTTGATAAATTCCTTGAGGGGTGTAGTTTGCCAAATTGTGTCTTTTTGGGGGTTTCCACTGTTTTGGCATCACAACACCTCTCCAAACCTGACATGGAGCCTAAAATCTATTCTAATAATGAGGCACCAAAATCCACCAGGAGCTCCTTTACGTCAATTACCGCACTAGGGCCACATATGAGATATTTCTGAAAACGGCAGAATCTGGGCAATAAATATCGCGTTGCGTTTCTCTGGTACAACCTTCTGTGTTACAGAAAAAATTGATTAAAATTGACATTTCTGCAAAAAAAATTAAATTTCTAAATTTCACCTCCATTTTGTTTTAATTCCTGTGAAGCGCCTAAAGGGTTAAGAAACTTTTTGAATGCTGTTTTGAATACTTTGAGGAGTGCAGTTTTTAAAATGGGGAAATTTATGGGGGGTTTCTAATATATAAGGCCCTCAAAGCCGCCACCTCAGAACTGAACTGGTCCCTAAAAAAAATAGGTTTTGGAAAATGTGAGAAATTTCTGCTAAAGTTTTAAAAGCCTTGTAACGTCCTAGAAAAATTCAAGGACTTGATAAAAACGAGGCATTTGGTAAATGTTAACTAGTAACTAATTTGTGTGGTATTACTATATGTCTTACAAGCCGGTACATTAAAATATAGAAAACTGCACATTTTTGCAAATTTTGGTGCTTTTTAGAAATCGCCACTAGGGGGAGCTAGCTCAATATGTATTTATATTGCAGCAATTCACTTTTAATGGATTCTGCCATTTTTGGCGTTGAAGCCTGTCAGTGTGAACAGAGCCTAAGATACACGTTGTATCTATCAGTGGTCGTAGAGCGGTTAGATCCAGGTCAGTGAAATTCTAATAGAAATCTCTTCCATGGGGCTGGTAACTGAGATGTCTACATGGGTGACTGAAACCTCCACCATGAGGATGCCTCCAAACAGTGGCGGGCAATTGGTGGCCCCTGGCCCACCCTCCTCCTTTTGCCATGTACCTGACTTGTCAAGCTTTCTAATATACTTTTCTAAAATTCCTCACCATTTTCAAGATTTGTTTGCTGTCAGTGAATGAACACTCGTGTTTACATTCACAGTATGCTTTCTTGAGGAACATTTATAGAAATCTCGTGGTCATGATAAAATTATCTGATCTATTTTACATTTACTGCAGGCATATGTTATCCTTAGTCCTCTTCAAACCCAGGAGCCCAGATTAGAGATCATTAAAAACAGGAGCGGGTATAACGGAGCGTTGTATATTACACGGGACCCCGGTAGTAATAGTAGCGCTGCACATTCATCCCGTCATTCTACTTATTATAACCCTATATGATGGATATAGAATTTACCTCAACGCAATTCGGCGATTCCTCTTTAATACCCCATATGTGGCTTTAAACTGCTGTTTGGTCACACTGCCAGGCTCGGTAGGAGCGGCATTTGGCATTTGGAGTGCAGAATTTGCTTGGTACTAGTGTTTTGGGTTTTTGCTGGTATTTGAATTGATAACATGGGGGCATATGTAACCTGTGCAGAGAACATCAGAGCAGAAGAAGGTGCTATAATAATGGGGTAAATAAAGATGTGCTTGAGCCCTCCTGTAATGTATTGGCTGTAATGTCTGTCCAGTGTCACTAGATGGCGCTGTGACTGGGAGGTTTTAAGATAAACCAGTAATGTCAGTTATTTGTATGTTGCTTCTCATATATGTAGACTTGTTGGTATTTCTTCTCATTCTCCATTTTGTGAAGCAGTAATAAGAACATATAATGTTGATGTCGCATCGTCGTCATTGTCAATCATAATTCATGACTAAACATAACAGTCTATATCTTATAATAATTACTGCAGCCACTGCAGGACATCTTTCACAATAAGAATAGGAGAAGCTTCATAGCAATCACTCCCAACATCTTGTTTGACCGTATAAAAGCCGCATGTCTTGTGCTTTTTATATGACTGGCCCCTTCCTGTGATCTGTCCCATATATAATCTACATTATGTGTACAGGAATCCAGGGAACTCTCCAATGTTACTCTCCCGGCTTCACCAGTAGAACAGAGGAGCTGTTTATGGCAGCCTGTAGTCTGTGAATGGAGAGGGGGGGCTGTCAGCTCGAGGTGGAGCGTTATGTTAGTAAATGATCTGTCATTTCTTTCCTGCTGGTCCCAGTCTTCTTCTTATTACACACATAATAATAATGGGCACCGTACTGCATTAGGCAGGTGCAAGGAACTGGGAGACCGGATAAAATTAAGGGTTAAAGGGTGGAGGCTTCTCCTCCTCGGAGGCCGTGCTCGTCTCACTGGTTTTCATTATTTTAAATTTATCATATTTTTTGGGACGTTATAAGACTTATAAGTTTACTATAATGCTGGAGAAAGACCCTATTAGGGGTGAATAAAAAGGACACGTTTTTTTCAATCGGAGTGCTGCGGTTGTCTCTTCTCTAACTTTGGATAAGTCCTTTGGACTCTGTAGATTTCACTTCAGTTTTGAAGGGCCTATATATTAGAAGCCCCTCACTCCATTTTAAACACTGCCACATCAATGTGTTAAAAACAGCATTTAGAAAGTCTGTTAAGGCCCCGTGCACACCGTAAAAACGCCCGTGATTATGGGAAGGTGCCCGGGCCGTTGAAAAATATAGAACATGTCCTATTTCAGGCTGTAATTACGGCACGGGCAGCCCCATAGAAGTCTATGGGGCTCCCGTAATTACGGATGGCTACGTGTGTGCACCCGTAATTACGGCAGCGTTGCTAGGCGACGTCAGGGGATTTCAATTTTAGAATAAAGAGAAGCAGAGAAAATGGCGTCTGAGCGATCATGTGACCCCTTGTGACATTTCCAGCGGGTCCGTAAATATGGGTGACAACGGACCTGTATTTACGGGAGGGAAAAAATATGGTCGTGTGCATGGGGCCTAACCCTGTAGGTGTTCGAGAGGGATTAAAGCAAAGTGGAGGGGAAATGTATAAATTTAATTTGTTTTGCAAATATTCAATTTTAATCCATTTATTGTAGCAAGATAGCAGGTGTTAATAAAGAAACACATCTTAATATTTATTAGGCAGATTCTGTAGTTTTCAGAAATATCCCATATGTGGCCCTAGTGGGCTACTTGACTCAAACACAGGCCTCAGAAATAATGGAGCACCTTGTGGATTTTGGGGCCTCCTTTTTATGAGGATGTTTTCGGGGGCACCAGTTCTTGTTTGAAATAGTCTAAAGATGACAAAAAATATCAAACACCCTTTTCCTAATTTTGGAAACTACAATCCTCAGGGAATTTATCTAGAAGTGTTAGAAGATTTGACCACAAAGGTGTTTCATTGAATTTATTAGAAATGGGCCGTGAAAGTGAAAAATATAGGTTTTTTCCCCCCTAATCGTATGTAGATTTAGCTAAAAAAATTCATTTCCACAAATAATTCAGTAGAAAAAGCCCCCAAAAAAGTCTTAGGTAATTTCTCCTTAGCACGGCGATACTCCATGTGTTATTAACTGCTGTTTGAGCGCACGGCAGGGCCCAGAAGGGAAGGAGCGCCATTACGCTTTTGCAGCGCAGATTTTGCTGGATTGGTTTGTGGACAGAATGTCACATTTGCAAAGCCCCTGAGGTACCAGTACAGTGGAAACCCCCCAGATATGACCCTATTTCTGAAACTTTACCCCTGAAGGAATTAATCTAGGGGTGTAGTGAGCATCTTGACACCATGGGTGTTTTATAGATTTTATAAAAATTGGACCGTGAAGATGAAACATTTAATTTTTTCCAATAATGAGTCGTTTTAGCTCATAATTTTTCACTTTCACAAGGAGTACAGGAGAAATAGCACCACTAAATTTGTTACGCAATTTCTCCCGAGTAAGGAAATGCCCCATATGTGGCCGCAAACTGCTGTTTTTACAAACGAAAAGGCTCTAAAATGAAGGATCGGTATTTGGAGCGCAGATTTTACCGGATTGGTTTTCGGACACCATGTTGCAATGCCCTGAGGTACCAGTACAGTGGAAACCCCACAGAAGGGACTCCATTTTGGAAACTACACTCCTCAAGCGCCATTTGGCTTTTGGAGTGCAGAATTTGCTTGGTACTAGTGGTGTTTGGGTTTTTACTGGTATTTGAATTGATAACATGGGAGCATATGTAACCTGTGCGGAGAACATCAGAGCAGAAGAAGGTGGTATAATAATGGGGTAAATAAATAATTGTGTGGTCTGCTTTGAAGTAATCCTATATGCTGGTTTTGCGTGGCAGGTGTGGCACTGATAAATGATGTCCTTTCTTATTCCCCTTTTGGAGCCCTCTTTGAACCATTTTTGGGTCCTTCCCTTGTTTGGGGAGCTTCGCTCGGAAAGTGTTGCCCTGGTATAATATGGGCGGCCCGGCTTCCAGCGGCGGTGATGACGTTTTGGGGCAGATGTGCTTGAGCCCTCCTATAATGTATTGGCTGTAATGTCTGTCCAGTGTCACTAGATGGCGCTGTGACTGGGAGGTTTTAAGATAAACCAGTAATGTCAGTTATTTGTATGTTGCTTCTCATATATGTAGACTTGTTGGTATTTCTTCTCATTCTCCATTTTGTGAAGCAGTAATAAGAACATATAATGTTGATGTCGCATCGTCGTCATTGTCAATCATAATTCATGACTAAACATAACAGTCTATATCTTGTAATAATTACTGCAGCTACTGCAGAACATCTTTCACAATAAGAATAGGAGAAGCTTCATAGCAATCACTCCCAACATCTTGTTTGACCGTATAAAAGCCGCATGTCTTGTGCTTTTTATATGACTGTGGCCCCTTCCTGTGATCTGTCCCATATATAATCTACATTATGTGTACAGGAATCCAGGGAACTCTCCAATGTTACTCTCCCGGCTTCACCAGTAGAACAGAGGAGCTGTTTATGGCAGCCTGTAGTCTGTGAATGGAGAGGGGGGGCTGTCAGCTCGAGGTGGAGCGTTATGTTAGTAAATGATCTGTCATTTCTTTCCTGCTGGTCCCAGTCTTCTTCTTATTACACATATAATAATAATGGGCACCGTACTGCATTAGGCAGGTGCAAGGAACTGGGAGACCGGATAAAATTAAGGGTTAAAGGGTGGAGGCTTCTCCTCCTCGGAGGCCGTGCTCGTCTCACTGGTCTTCATTATTTTAAATTGATTATATTTTTTGGGACGTTATAAGACTTATAAGTTTACTAGCATGCTGGAGAAAGACCCTATTAGGGGTGAATAAAAAGGACACGTTTTTTTCAATCGGAGTGCTGCGGTTGTCTCTTCTCTAACTTTGGATAAGTCCTTTGGACTCTGGAGATTTCACTTCAGTTTTGAAGGGCCTATATATTAGAAGCCCCTCACTCCATTTTAAACACTGCCACATCAATGTGTTAAAAACAGCATTTAGAAAGTCTGTTAAGGCCCCGTGCACACCGTAAAAACGCCCGTGATTATGGGAAGGTGCCCGGGCCGTTGAAAAATATAGAACATGTCCTATTTCAGGCTGTAATTACGGCACGGGCAGGCCCATAGAAGTCTATGGGGCTCCCGTAATTACGGATGGCTACGTGTGTGCACCCGTAATTACGGCAGCGTTGCTAGGCGACGTCAGGGGATTTCAATTTTAGAATAAAGAGAAGCAGAGAAAATGGCGTCTGAGCGATCATGTGACCCCTTGTGACATTTCCAGCGGATCCGTAAATATAGGTGACAACGGACCTGTATTTATGAGAGGGAAAAAATACGGTCGTGTGCATGGGGCCTAACCCTGTAGGTGTTCGAGAGGGATTAAAGCAAAGTGGAGGGGAAATGTATAAATTTAATTTGTTTTGCAAATATTCAATTTTAATCCATTTATTGTAGCAAGATAGCAGGTGTTAATAAAGAAACACATCTTAATATTTATTAGGCAGATTCTGTAGTTTTCAGAAATATCCCATATGTGGCCCTAGTGGGCTACTTGACTCAAACACAGGCCTCAGAAATAATGGAGCACCTTGTGGATTTTGGGGCCTCCTTTTTATGAGGATGTTTTCGGGGGCACCAGTTCTTGTTTGAAATAGTCTAAAGATGACAAAAAATATCAAACACCCTTTTCCTAATTTTGGAAACTACAATCCTCAGGGAATTTATCTAGAAGTGTTAGAAGATTTGACCACAAAGGTGTTTCATTGAATTTATTAGAAATGGGACGTGAAAGTGAAAAATATAGGTTTTTTTCCCCCTAATCGTATGTAGATTTAGCTAAAAAAAAATTCATTTCCACAAATAATTCAGTAGAAAAAGCCCCCAAAAAAGTCTTAGGTAATTTCTCCTTAGCACGGCGATACTCCATGTGTTATTAACTGCTGTTTGAGCGCACGGCAGGGCCCAGAAGGGAAGGAGCGCCATTACGCTTTTGCAGCGCAGATTTTGCTGGATTGGTTTGTGGACAGAATGTCACATTTGCAAAGCCCCTGGGGTACCAGTACAGTGGAAACCCCCCAGATATGACCCTATTTCTGAAACTTAACCCCTGAAGGAATTAATCTAGGGGTGTAGTGAGCATCTTGACACCATGGGTGTTTTATAGATTTTATAAAAATTGGACCGTGAAGATGAAACATTTAATTTTTTCCAATAATGAGTCGTTTTAGCTCATAATTTTTCACTTTCACAAGGAGTACAGGAGAAATAGCACCACTAAATTTGTTACGCAATTTCTCCCGAGTAAGGAAATGCCCCATATGTGGCCGCAAACTGCTGTATTTACAAACGAAAAGGCTCTAAAATGAAGGATCGGTATTTGGAGCGCAGATTTTACCGGATTGGTTTTCGGACACCATGTTGCAATGCCCTGAGGTACCAGTACAGTGGAAACCCCACAGAAGTGACTCCATTTTGGAAACTACACTCCTCAAGCGCCATTTGGCTTTTGGAGTGCAGAATTTGCTTGGTACTAGTGGTGTTTGGGTTTTTACTGGTATTTGAATTGATAACATGGGGGCATATGTAACCTGTGCGGAGAACATCAGAGCAGAAGAAGGTGGTATAATAATGGGGTAAATAAATAATTGTGTGGTCTGCTTTGAAGTAATCCTATATGCTGGTTTTGCGTGGCAGGTGTCGCACTGATAAATGGTGTCCTTTCTTATTCCCCTTTTGGAGCCCTCTTTGAACCATTTTTGGGTCCTTCCCTTGTTTGGGGGCTTCGCTCGGAAAGTGTTGCCCTGGTATAATATGGGCGGCCCGGCTTCCAGCGGCGGTGATGACGTTTTGGTGCAGATGTGCTTAAGCCCTCCTATAATGTATTGACTGTTATGTCTGTCCAGTGTCACTAGATGGCGCTGTGACTGGGAGGTTTTAAGATAAACCAGTAATGTCAGTTATTTGTATGTTGCTTCTCATATATGTAGACTTGTTGGTATTTCTTCTCATTCTCCATTTTGTGATGCAGTAATAAGAACATATAATGTTGTTGTCGCATCGTCGTCATTGTCAATCATAATTCATGACTAAACATAACAGTCTATATCTTATAATAATTACTGCAGCCACTGCAGAACATCTTTCACAATAAGAATAGGAGAAGCTTCATAGCAATCACTCCCAACATCTTGTTTGACCGTATAAAAGCCGCATGTCTTGTGCTTTTTATATGACTGTGGCCCCTTCCTGTGAGAACGCATCAGTTGTGCTCCGTCAGGCTCCGTTCTGTCAGGTTTCCGTTTTTTTGACAGAAATACTGTAGTCTACTGCGCTATTTTATTTGTTTCCATCAAAAATTACGGAAACCTGACGGAAAGGAGCTTTTTTTTAACATTGAAGTCAATGGATGACGGATATAGACTGATCTGCCATACGTTTATATCAGTTATACATTACGTTTAGCGGATCCGTATTTTTGTGCACATGCGCAGACTAAAAATGAAAGCAAGAAAGATTCAAAGATCAAGATGGATCCGTTAAAAACGGGGTATAACTGATGACAAACCGAAAGAAAGGAGTCCATTTTATTGACGGATCCGGTAAACTGATCCATCAAAAACGAAACATATTTTACCTTCCGTTGCATTCAGTCTGGCATCAGTCAGTCTATCCGTTTTTTTATTTTTTTTATTTCAACGGATCCGCTAAAATGGATACCACAACGCAGATGTGAACGAAGCCTAATAAAGACGGTCTGATGTATCTTTGAAAACATTTAGAATCCCAAAGAGGAGCTAAACCCATTCTATAAGCTTCGATGGCTGCTCCGATTCTAAAGGAATGTGTAGAAAAAGGGTAAATCGAGTGCTAAAATACCCTCCTTAAATCCCATTCGAAACTGTAATTGGGTCCCACACAATCCTATTGCATGCAAAGAAAAATAACCGTGAACCAGTAGGTCTAAGGGTATCTTCACACGGCCTATTTACGGACGTAATTCGGGCGTTTTTGCCCCGAATTACGTCTGAAAATAGCGCCTCAATAGCGCTGACAAACATCTGCCCATTGAAAGCAATGGGCAGACGTTTGTCTGTTCACACGAGGCGTATATTTACGCGCCGCTGTCAAATGACGGCGCGTAAATAGACGCCCGCGTAGAAGAAGTGACCTGTCACTTCTTTGGCCGTAATTGGAGCCGCTATTCATTGACTCCAATGAATAGCAGCGCTAATTACGGCCGTAATTGACGCGGCGTTCAAGCGCCTGCACATGCCGGTACGGCTGAAATTACGGGGATGTTTTCAGGCTGAAACATCCCCGTAATTTCAGCCGTTACGGACCCCCGCCGTGTGAACATACCCTAAGAGACAAATACCTACTAATTAACCCTTCAATTTCCAGCCAATTTTAAGCCTTAATGACCAAGCCATTTTTTACGTTTTTCTATCGTCGCATTCCAAGAGCTATAACTTTTTCATTTTTGCGTCGACATAGCTGTATAAGGTCTTGTTTTTTGCGGGACAAGTTGTATTTTTTAATAGCACCATTCTGGGGGACATATTATTTATTGATTAACTTTTATTTACTTTTTTTTGGAGGGGGAATAGAAAAAAAAAGGACATTTCGCCACTCTTTTTCGCGTCCTAAATCTACACTGTTTACTGTGTGATATAAATAACACAATAACTTTATTCAGCGGGTTCTTACGATTGCAAAGATATCAAATTTGTATCGTTTTTGTATGTTTTACTACTTTTACACAGTAAAACCGCTTTTTTTTCAAAATTATTTGTTTTTGTGTCTCCATATTTGAAGGGCCATAACTTTTTTATTGTTCCGCCGATGCGGTTGTATGAGGGCTTTTTTTTTTTTGCGGGAAGACTTGTACTTTTTATTGGTACCATTTTAGAGTAGAAGCGACTTTTTGATCACTTTTTATCACATTTTTTATAAGGCAGGATTCAAAGAAAACAGCAATTTTTGCATTATTTGTAATTTAATTGTTTACGGCGTTCACCGTGCCTGTTAAATAATGTAATAGCTTTATAGTTGGGGTCGTTACGGACGCGGCGATACAAATATGTGTAACTTTTTTTTAACTTTATTTTGTTTCTTTAATAATAAAGCATTTTGAAAGGGGAAAAAGCGGGTTTTTCTTTTTTTTTCCCCACTTTTTTTAAATTAACTTTATTAAACTTATTTTTTTACTAGTCCCTCTAGGGGACTTTAATATGCGATCATCCGATTGCTTTTATAAACACTGCAATACTTTTGTATTAACATATGAGGTGCCATCCTGAAAACAATGATCTTTTTTTTATAGCCTATTAATAATTGTTTAATCAAAAAATAGCTATTTAAAGCGTTCTCTCCCAATATTTTTACAAAAAAGGATACACCAGCGGGCGTTTTACATACAGTCCCATAAGCAAGCCCTTCATCAAACATTTGCACACAAAAAACTAAAGCGGCTTTCTCAGAACTATGGACTGTGGATAATTTATTTGTGCCCATAACAATGCACAATTTTCTCCGTGCTGCGACATAACCTGTCCAAGTTGTTTTAGCCACTGAATGCCCCAAAAAGTCAAAAAAGTAAGTAGAAATTATTCCCCACAGGTGCTCCGGGCAGAACTCCTCGACTTCCTTGGCCCAAGGAACCAGCTCTCGAAACCTGGTAAACTGAAATCGTGAAAGCGCATCAGCCACAGAGTTATCTACGCCAGGTACACTACCGTTCAAAAGTTTGGGGTCACCCAGACAATTTTGTGTTTTCCATGAAAACGCACACTTATATTTATCAAATGAGTTGCAAAATGACTAGAAAATATAGTCAAGACATTGACAAGGTTAGAAATAGAAAATGCATAAAAGCAAAAAAGAGGGAATACGTGGGCGCTGCTTGGTTCTAAATGAAAAGTTGGTTTATTAGGTAAAAGCAAGGTATAGGACATGCTACGCGTTTCAACGCTGGACTGGCGTCTTCATCAGGCAGGTAAAACATACAGAGAAAATGAATGTATATATACAGAGGCATGTGATTAGGTTAATTTGACCAATTCAGATGGAGCAGTGGAAAAAACCGCCAAAACATAGAAAGGTCCAAGATCAGAGCAATAGTTTAAAAGTTTTTTCATAGTTCAAAACACAAGATACAATGTGATTAGTATGAGGAATTACAAATTGATGTAAGGACACACCATGGTAGAGTACAAATGTACGTGTGCTTGATTAAAGAATTGCAGCGCACTGACAGTCTATTTTCGTAATAGATAAAAACACTAATAATTCATAAAACAGGAGTTGTAACGATAAATATAATACAACCGTACAGATAAGCATGAAATGGTATAAATATATGCAAAAAGAAAGTTTATCATTCCAAATGAAAAAGGACAGGGGAAATAAACAGACCTTGTGGGAGTCATGGAGATCGCAAACAGTACGGTGGTCGAATGGAACCGGAGAACACTGGAACGCACAGTGGTACGCAAACGCGAAAGGATCGCGTGAAGCGAGATGCAGAGGGGAAAGGAAAGGTAAGACGAGAATCAATGTGAGTGACGATGAAATAAATTGATTTGAGTTGCATAATGAAAGTGAATTCAATGTACATGGTAGGCATCAAACAATAATTGAAAATACAATGCAATAGATTTGCGTAAATTAAATCATTAAAATAATAGAAATAAATATTTAAATAGATGATAAGAGCAGAGATTAAATGGTGAATTAATTAATTAAACCCCAAATAAAGTATAATAAAATCGGATGAAAAGTTAAAAATTAAAAGTTAAAAATATTAGTGAGAGAGGGATATTCACAATATCATAAGAAAAATTAAAATAACGTTGGTAGTAATATGGCAAATGAATTGGAGGGGAAATAAAAATGTTAATCCAATGCAGATTCTGTAATATCGTTGAGGCCATTTGGATGTAAGGTCCCCAGTTTGTAAATCCAAAAGTTCTCCCTCTGTTTGAGTCTGATGAACCTATTAGACAACTCTAACGGAATACTTTCAATGGGGATGACAGTCATGACATCAAAATTGCATTTGTTTTCCAGAGTGCAATGGCGGGATACACTATGTTTAGGATAACCATTTTTTACATTAAATCTGTGTTTATTGACCCTATTTCTCAGGGTTTGGGTTGTGCGACCAACGTACTGAACTCAAACTCAATATATATATATATTATGTTACTTATGTGTGTACCTACTTATTACTCTATCATCCTAAACCTATTTAAAGCCGTGCTGATCCAGCGGAAGGCAAAAAAAAACCTTGGAGGAATGAGTGAATTGTCCTCCTATTAAGGGGGGGAAATTCCTTCCTGACCACAAATATGGCGATCACAATAAATCCCAAAATCAAAGGCGGATGTCTAATCTATCTGTTCAATTTGTCTATGTGTGGGTGTCTATACTTATCATGTAGCGTGGTGTCTATACTTATTATGTAGTGTGGACTCTATACTTATTATGTAGTGTGGGTGTATTACTTACCTGGCCTGTGCTGAGGTGAAATCAGGTGTAATAGCCGCTCCGGTACATTTCCGCTACTCAGTGGCCCCAGGACTACTACATGCGGCTATTGTTCCTGATCTCTCCAGATGGAAACTAAGCACAGGCCACTCCTGGGTGGTGTAGAGGATCTTCAGGCTGGAGTTATCTTAGATGCCAGCCTGGGATTGGAGAATGCCAAGTCAAGCTCCTGGGTCAGCAGCAAGACAGCAGAGGTGTGGCATGAAGATGGCATGGAGAGAGATGATGGTCTGGGCAGCCGAGGTGACATACAGCAGCAGAGACATGAGGCACAAGTCAGGACGCATGAAGTTCTGGGCCCTTGTCCCGGGATATTATCGGGTCCAGCTTGGTGACATGACGCTGAATCCGGCCAAGGGGTGAAGGGCTTTCTAATTCTCTGGCCAATTCAGATGTTGGTTCTCCAGAACTGGCAAAAATGGTGTAAATGGCAGACGTGCCCTCCTCTCCTGCAGTTCCTCCCAGCCGATGGTGGAGAAGAATGGATGCTCTCCGATGTTACTGCACACACCGAGGCGCGTCTTAGGATTTTTACGGACCAGTCTCTTGATAAGTTGTTTCACGTCAGCATTAAGGCAAGTTGGAAATTTTGGCTTCTCGGTGGTGATGGCTTTGTAAGCCATTTGCATGATGGGGCCGTTGTAAAATGGGAAGCGTCCTGATGCCATCCTAGATACCACTATCCCCAGGCTCCACCAGTCAACTTCTGTGCCGTATCTTTTCTTAAGAAGTACCTCGGGGGCCATGTAATTGAACATTCCCGTCACTCCACGGATCTTATTGGACACGGTGATGCCATCTTGGGCCAGCCCCAGATCGATGATACGGATGTGGCCATCTGCATCCAACATGATGTTCTCCGGCTTTAGATCTCTGCAAAGAAATAAGACAAGAGAATGACAAATCAGCCTAAAGATACAGGAGACGGGGGATGGGTCACTGTAGCACCAGACAGAATAACCAATCAGGACTCTAGGAAAGCTGGGTGCATTATTTCCAGCATGTAAAGGAGACAGAAGGAAGGTGAACGTTCTGCTTACCGGTGGACGATGTGTCCATGGAGGAACTGGAGGCCACATATCATGTGTGGAACCTGATGGGGAGAACAGAGTGGAGTCTCAATGTCATCACATCTTCCTCTATCAATTCCCTAATATCATGTTATGATGGAGTGTGTGTGGTCTCTAGCAGAGAAGAGGCACTGATTATGGCAGCCTGTATTTTGCATTCTCTGCATTGTCCTTCATCTGACCGCCCACCTCACCTTTTATTCTTTTCACCCCCTCAGTCTCCTGAATATTAACTTGCCTCACGTTGCCGATGTCCAAGCAGTCGCACATCCTGATCAAAGCCTCCAGGCTGCCACCGGACAGATACTCCGTGATGAAATATGCCCGCTCCTCAGACTAATGTGCGGCATAGGAACGGGCAGTCTCTTGCTGGCAGGACTATCCGCCGCAATCTCGTTCATTAGTCTGCATTGTCCCGTTTGTTGATCATCTTGATGGCCATGCAGGTGTTTCGGTCGGGGACTGATGCCAGGACCACCAGAGGAAATTTGGGCTTCTCGGTGGTGATGGCTTTGTAAGCCATTTGCATGATGGGGCCGTTGTAAAATGGGGAGCGTCCTGCTGCCATCCTGGACACCACAGTCCCCAGGCTCCACAAGTCAACTGCTGTGCCGTATCGTTTCCTAAGGAGCACCTCAGGGCCATGTAATCGAACGTTCCTGTCACTCCACGGATCTTATTGGAGGTGGTGACGCTATCCTGGGCCCGCCCCAGATCCATGATACAGATGTGGCCATCTGCATCCAACATGATGTTCTCCGGCTTTAGATCTCTGCGAAGAAATAAGACAAGAGAATGACAAATCAGCCCAGTGATACTGGAGATGGGGGGAATGGGTCACTGTAGCACCAGACAGAATAACCAATCAGGACTCTAGGAAAGCTGGTTGCATTATTTCCAGCATGTAAAGGAGACAGAAGGAAGGTGAAAGTTCTGCTTACCGGTGGACGATGTTGTGTCCATGGAGGAACTGGAGGCCACATATCCTCTCTGCTGTGTGGAATTTGATGGAGAGAACAGAGCGTAGTCTCAATGTCATTACATCTTCCTCTATCAATTCCCTAATTTCATTTTCTGATGGATTGTGTGTGTCTCTAGCTGAGAAGAGGCGCTGATTATGGCAGCCTGTATTCTGCATTCTCTGCATTGTCCTTCATCTGACCTCCTACCTCACCTTTTATTCCTTGCACCCCCTCAGTCTCCTGACTATTTACTTGCCTCACGTTGCCGATGTCAGAGCAGCCGCACATCCTGATCAAAGCCTCCAGGCTGTCACCGGACAGATACTCCGTGATGAAATATGCCCGCTCCTCAGACTGATGTGTGGCATAGAGGCGGCTTAGGAACGGGCAGTCTCTGGCCGGCAGGAGTATCCACCGCAATCTCGTTAATTAGTCTGCATTGTCCCGTTTGGTGATCATCTTGATGGCCATGCGGGTGTTTCGGTCGAGTACTGATGCTAGGACCACCAGAGGAAAACAGGTGTAGAATTGGAAGGAGGAGAAGAAGGAACAGGGGTGCACTGAGTGGTGGGTCAGCCTTTTAGTACCCAGCAGCTTACAGAATAACAAAGCTGATCTCCTGGCCATAATGCAGTGTCTGCTGTTAGGTGCTGTATGGAGAGATCTTAACCCCTTACCAACATTTGACGTAATTGTATGTCTTAGGCCTCATTTACACGAACGTATTATACGCGCGTGCGACGCGCGTGCTTTGCACGCATGTCGTACGCACCTATATTAGTCAATGGGGCAGTTTAGACGATGCGTGAATTGCGCTCAGCGCGTGTGCGTAGAAAAAAACTCACGACATGTTCTATAATCGTGCGTTTTTCGCGCACTCACGCACCCATTGAAGTCAATGGGTGCGTGAAAACCACGCATGCCGCACGGAAGCACTTCCGTGCGAACTGCGTGATTCGCGCAAGAGCTGTCAAACTCCTGAATGTAAACAGAAAAGCACCACGTGCTTTTCTGTTTACAAACATCCAAACGGAGTGTCAAATTCGAGATGAGCGCACCGAACTTCACCGGGTTCGGCCAAACTCGTTTTGACCGAAACCGGTAAAAAATGTTCGGGTACGCGACGTCAGGAGACAGTCACTGTCCACGGTGCTGAAAGCGTTAAACTGGTTCAGCACCATGGACAGTGACTTACGCTCCGAAAATCCATGAACCTGTAAAAAAAAAAAGACGTTCTGACTTACCGATATCTCCGGTCCGACCTCCCGGGATGACAGTTCAGTCAAAGTGACAGCTGCAGCCAATCACAGGCCAAGCACAGGCTGCAGCCAATCACAGGCTGCAGCGGTCTCATGGACTGCGGCGTCATCCTGGGAGGTGGGGCCGGATGACAAGAGAGGGACGCGTCACCAAGGCAACGGCCGGGAGCCCGGACTGGGGGAAGCAGGAAGTTCTTGGTAAGTATGAAAGTCTTTTTTTATTCACAGGTTGGTGTATATTGTGTTCGGCATTCACTGTCGAGGGTGCTGAAAGAGTTACTGCCGATCAGTTAGCTCTTTCAGCACCTTGGACAGTGACGAGCGTCGACTAGCCTCATCTCTATGATGGCGGCTGCGCGAAAATCACGCAGCCGCGCATCATACACGGATGACACACGGAGCTGCCAAGTGCCTTTTGCGCGCGCAAAACGCAGCGTTTTTTGCGCGCGCAAAACGCACACGCTCGTGTAAATGAGGCCTTAGTTTGGAGAAGGGGAGTATGAAGTTATAGCTCTAATAGCGACTTGGAGTCTAAACTGTTCGATAGAACGAAGCTCCCTCTGCCGCTCCATCCTCCGCATCATGATCACAGTGTATGGATGGTTGGCATTGCTGCCTAATCAACGCCTCCTTGTCTGCCATTTTGGTCCTCCTATTAAGCCTTGCCAGAGGCACAGTACACTGCACTACATAAATATTACTGTGTATTGTACCAGCAATCTAATGATCGTATGTTGAGGTCTCCTACTGGGACTAAAAAAACTAATTTAAAAAATAATTTAACTTGAAAAATAAAAAAATTACTTTTTCTCCTAAGTAATGTATAATATAAAAAAAATTATTTTTATCACAGCTTCCAGAAAAGGCCGAACTTTTACAATAAAACATTATTTAACCCGTAGAGTGAATGCCGGAAATAAACAAAATAATAAATTGCCAGAGTTGCTGCTTTTTTGGTCACCTTAGCTCCCAAAATACTAAAATGGAATAAAAAGTGATCAAAATGTAATCCACAAGGGCACCAATAAAAACTACAGCGCGTCCTGCAAAAAACCAAGTCCTCACACCACTCCACTGACCGAATAATAAAAAGGTTATTGGTCTCGGAATATGGCGACACAAAACACATTTTTCCTTTTACAAATAGTTTTTATTTTGCAAAAATATTAAAAAAATGAAAGAAACGATATCATTTTGGTATCGCCGCAATTGTACTGACCGGCAGATTAAAGTTAACATGTAATTTTTACCGCTCAGTTAACGCAGTGAAAGCAAAATCCTTAAACCAATGGAGGAATTGCTGTATTTTTGCTATTTCTTCTAACAAAATAATTTTTTAAAATTTCCCAGTACATTATATGGTACATTGAATGGTGCTGTTAAAAAACGACAACTCATCCCGCAAAAGAAAAAAAAGCTCTCATATGGCTATGTCGAGAAAAAATAAAAAAGTTATGGATTTTGGAAGGATGGGAGGAAAAAATAAAATGAAAAACTAAAGTAGTGGTCATGAGGGCAGGAAAAATTCTGGATATCCTATTAGGTTTCCCATAGAAGAACACCACAATTATCATCTATCCAGCATGACATCACTGATAACACAGAACTATTGATGGAGAAAAAAAGGTAATCTTTAGGTTTACCGTCCCTTTAAAATTAAATAAGGAGATATTAAATTTACTTTGCCAAAGCTGCCCCTGCCCAGAACCTGGTGGATGGTGAAGTGGCTGGTGGTAAGCCTGGCATAGGGGCTGGATGTTCCAGGGTCTTGGTTGCTCCCTGCTCCTCATCCTCCAATCCCCTGTCCTTGGCACCTCTGCTCTTCTTCCTGATCTTCTTGGATTCTGTGTCGCTGTCCTCTTCCCTCTTCCTCTTCTCATCTTCTCTCACCAACTAAATAGCCTAAAACAGCTTTTACCTGCACTGATTCATTGCAACAAACTCTCAATTATCATTATATAACCATTATAGTTGTTTTCTGGTTGGAAAACCCATTTTCAAATTCCCTATTAGGGAATTCTGGGGTTTTAGAGGTTGTCCCCCCCCCCCCCATTTAGGATTCTTATCAATTAGCCAGAATGGAGAGGGGCTACAAACAGCATCTCCTACTCAGGAGGACCCAACACATCCACACATAACATGTACTTTAATTGTAGAGCTGTGTAATTCTGTTTTTCCCCTTTAGAGGCGCTGTAGGGAAATTAAACACTGGTAGCCATTTATATATATATATATATATATATATATATATATATCTTATGTTACTTATGTGTGTAGCTACTTATTACTCTATCATTCTAAACCTATTTAAGGCCGTGTTGATCCAGAGGAAGGCAAAAAAAACCCTTGGAGGCATGAGCCAATTGTCCTCCTATTAAGGGGGGAAAATTCCTTCCTGACCCCAAATATGGCGATCAGAATAAATCCCAGGATCAAAGTCTGATGTCTAATCTATCTGTTCAATGTGTCTATGTGTGGGTGTCTATACTTATCATGTAATGTGGTGTCTATACTTATTATGTAGTGTGGGTGTATTACTTACCTGGCCTGTGGTGAGGTGAAATAAGGTGTAATAGCCGCTCCGGTACATTCCCGCTACTCAGTGGCCCCAGGACTACTACATACGGCTGTTGTTCCTGATCTCTCCAGATGGAAACTAAGCACAGGCCACTCCTGGGTGGTGTAGAGGATCTTCAGGCTGGAGATAATTTAGATACCAGCCTGGGATTGGAGGATGCCAAGTCAAGGTCCTGGGTCAGCAGCAAGATAGCAGAGGTGTGGCATGAAGATGGCATGGAGAAAGATGATGGTTTGGACAGCCGAGGTGACATACAGCAGCAGAGACATGAGGCACAAGTCTGGAGGCCTGAAGTTCTGGGCCCTTGTCCCAGGATATTATCGGGTCCAGTTTGGTGACATGACGCTGAATCCGGCCAAGGGGTGAAGGGCTTTCTAATTCTCCGGCCAATTCAGATGTTGGTTCTCCAGAACTGGCACAAATGGTGTAAATGGCAGACGTGCCCTCCTCTCCTGCAGTTCATCCAAGCTGATGGTGGAGAAGAATGGATGCTCTCTGATGTTCCCGCACACACCGAGGTGCGTCTTAGGATTTTTACTGACCAGTCTCCTGATAAGTCGTTTCACGTCAGCATTAAGCCAAGTTGGAAATTTTGGCTTCTCAGTGGTGATGGCTTTGTAAGCCATTTGCATGATGGGACCATGGTAAAATGGGGAGCGTCCTGCATCCATCCTGGACACCACAATCCCCAGGCTCCACAAGTCAACTGCTGTGCCGTATCTTTTCCTAAGAAGCACCTCTGGGCCATGTAATCGAATGGGCCCGTCACTCCACGGATCTTATTGGAGGCGGTGATGCCATCTTGGGCGGGTGCCATCTTGGGCCCGCCCCAGATCGATGATACGGATGTGGCCATCTGCATCCAACATGATGTTCTCCGGCTTTAGATCTCTGCGAAGAAAGAAGACAAGAGAATGACAAATCAGCCCAGTGATACAGGAGACGGGGGATGGGTCACTGCAGCACCAGGCAGAATAACCAATCAGGACTCTAGGAAAGCTGGTTGCATTATTTCCAGCATGTAAAGGAGACAGAAGGAAGGTGAACGTTCTGCTTACCGGTGGACGATGTTGTGTTCATGGAGGAACTGGAGGCCACATATCATGTGTAGATTCTGATGGGGAGAACAGAGCAGAGTCTCAATGTCATCACATCTTCCTCTATCAATTCCCTAATATCATGTTCTGATGGATTGTGTGTCTCTAGCAGAGAAGAGGCACTGTTTATGGCAGCCTGTATTCTGCATTCTCTGCATTGTCCTTCATCTGACCTCCCACCTCACCTTTTATTCTTTCCACCCTCCTCAGTCTCCTGACTATTTACTTGCCTCACGTTGCCGATGTCCAAGCAGCCGCACATCCTTATCAAAGCCTCCAGGCTGTCACCGGACAGATACTCCGTGATTAAATATGCTCGCTCCTCAGACTTATGTGCGGCTTAGAGGCGGCATAGGAACGGGCAGACTCTGGCCGCCAGGAGTATGCGCCGCAATCTCATTAATTCGTCTGCATTGTCCCGTTTGGTGATCACCTTGATGGCCATGCGTGTGTTTCAGTCGGGGACTCATGCCAGGACCACCAGAGGAAAAGAGTTCTTAACCCCTTAGCAACATTTGACTTAATTGTATGTCTTAGTTGGTAGAAGGGGAGTATGGAGTTAAAGCTCTAATAGCGACTTGGAGTCGAAACGGTTCGATAGAAGGAAGCTCCCTCTGCTGCTCCATCCTCCGCATCATGATCACAGTGTATGGATGGTTGGCATGGCTGCCTAATCAACGCCTCCTTGTCTGCCATTGTGGTCCTCCTATTTAGCCTTGCCAGAGGCACAATACACTGCACTACATAAATATTACTGTGTATTGTACCAGCAATCTAATGATCGTATGTTGAGGTCTCCTACTTGGACTAAAAAAACTAATTTAAAAAATAATTAAACTTGGAAAATAAAATTACTTTTTCTCCTAAGTAATGTATAAAATAAAAAATAAATAAAAATAATTTTTTATCACAGCTTCCAGAAAAGGCCGAACTTTTACAATAAAACATTATTTAACCCGTAGAGTGAATGCCGGAAATAAACAAAATAATAAATTGCCAGAGTTGCTGTTTTTTTGTTCACCTTGGCTCCCAAAATACTAAAATGAAATAAAAAGTGATCAAAATGTAATCCACAAAGACACCAATAAAACCTACAGAGCGTCCTGCAAAAAACCAAGTCCTCACACCGCTCCACTGACCGAAAAATAAAAAGGTTATTGTTCTCGGAATATGGCGACACAAAACACATTTTTCCTTTTACAAATTGTTTTTATTTTATAAAAATATTTAAAAATGAAAGAAACAAAATCATTTTGGTATCACCGCAATTGTACTGACCGGCAGATTAAAGTTAACATGTAATTTTTACCGCTCAGTTAACGCCGTGAAAGCGAAATATTTAAACCAATGTAGGAATTGCTGTATTTTTGCTATTTCTTCTAACAAAATAAGTTTTTTACATTTCCCAGTACATTATATGCTACATTGAATGGTTCTGTTTAAAAACTACAACTCATCCCGCAAAAGAAAAACAAGCTCTCATATGGCTATGTCGAGAAAAAATAAAAAAGTTATGGATTTTGGAAGAATGGGAGGAAAAAATAAAATGAAAATCTAAAGTAGTGGTCATGAGGGCAGGAAAAATTATTTTGGATATCCTATTAGGCGTCCCATAGAAGAACACCACAATTATCATCTATCCTGCATAACATGACTGATAACAGAGAACAATTGATGGGAAAAAAAAGGGAATCTTTAGGTTTACCGTCCCTTTAAAATTAAATAAGGAGATATTAAATTTACTTTGTCAAAACTGCCCCTACCCAGGACCTGGTGGATGGTGAAGTGGCTGGTGGTAAGCCTGGCATAGGGGCTGGATGTTCCAGGGTCTTGGCTGCTCCCAGGTCTTGGCTCCTCATCCTCCAATCCTCTGTCCTTGGCTCCTCTCCCCTTCTTCCTGATCTTCTTGGATTCTGTGTCGCTGTCCTCTTCCCTCTTCCTCTTCTCGTCTTCTCTCTTCTCCTCGTCGTCTTCTCCGTGTCCAGTTGGTCGTATGCAGGTGACATGATGTCAGACGTCGTGGAATCCTCAGGTGTCATCTGCCTGGCAGTGGCTCTTGGACTTGCTCTGACATATCTGATGTGGGCATCATGAGTGCCAGTCTAGTGCACAGAGCAGTATTTCTCAACCAGGGTTCCTGGGGTTCATTATAGCCCAGTCAGGGGTCCGCAGAACAAAGTAGCAATACATGTCACTTCTACAGTAGAGATAGAAAACTCTATTTACTCAGGTTATTGGTAAAACATTTTCTTATCCAGAATATAGAATTATAGAATGCTTTACCCCCTCTACACCAACTCCTATGAGATACACAGGAATGGGAGTAGTGGTTCCCCAGAGTAGAAAAATAGTTCCATGGTAATAAGGTTGGGAGACACTGGTTCAGAGGAATGAGAGAGAACTTCATGGCGGATCTTCTATTTCTGTATTGATAGTAGATGGGGAGAGGGCAGGTGATGGGATGGATATATCGGGGCTGGCAGTGCTGCCCATAGTTCATCAGAAACTGTACTGTAATGTTATAATAAGAGCAGTTGTGCTGAAATGCTAGCAAATGGGGTAACCCTGGCACTGTTTATAGGGCACTCTGACACTGTTTATAGGGCACTCTGGCACTGTTTATAGGGCACTCTGGCACTGTTTTATAGTGCACCTGTAATGACGGGGGGTAGGGAAACGGACAAGTGAGCCCTAGTCTACCCGCCACTCTGTCCCTGCCTACTTGCAACGACCCGCCCTAGGCGACGGGGTACAACTGGGCGGCGGTCCCTGCGCTCAGTAAGTGCACGACAAACATACAAGGGAATACAAGCAAGGGAAAGGGGCAGTTGCCCACGGCAACACCGTGAGCAACCAGAGTGGTGAACGAGCCGAGTCAAGCCAGGAGTGTGCGAGGTACCAAACGAAGAGCAGAAGAGTAGTCAGTAAGCCAGGGTTTGTATGGAGCAGGATCAAAATAGAAGGAGCTGTAGCTGGGACAGGAAACCACACGAAAAGAATCACAAGCACCGAGGGACAGGAAGGGCAGGCTTAAATAGACCGAGGGCGGGAGCTAGCTGAGTCTGGCCAGGTTGCGATAGGCTCTCCCACTCCTAAGCCTGCCAGCCTGAGTGGTGGAAGCTGGAGTCAGTCTCAGGGATGTAGATTCAGGTGCTGACTGATTAATTATGGGAGTTAACCCCGAAGCTGTGCCTGGCAGATCCTTTACAGCACCCTAGCACTATTTAAAGGGGCACTAGTATCGCATTAGGAAGGTGTACATAAAGCATTCGGGATTGCCCTGGAAATGTTATGTTACGGCTGACATTGGTATTTATGGACTACAGACAATGCTGTTGTGACACCAGTCGGGCACTTTACGTCTGTGGTTAGACTCAGCTCGGATATTCCTTCGTCACTAGGACTGGCAGCGCACATACAGAGATGACAGGGACACTTTGAGACGTTCCTCTTGACTGTTCTGATGCCTGAAGATAGATGTCCGCACTGTGTTTTCTGTGGAGCAGATGGGTGACGTCGAGGGATGGGACAGTAATTTAATTTTAATATTTTCCAATCCGTTTCTACACTAAAGGCAATGAAAATACTAACATGAACACTGAATGTATAATATATAATGGTGTGTGAATAGACCATAATTGTAAGATCATTTATAATGGAAACCACGTCACAGCCCCGAATCTATTGTATGAAGGACATCTCCTTCACCAGGAGGACCCCATTGACTTATTATGGACCATTGGGTTCGGTCATTGTATCATTCGTTTTGATGGAGTTTGTGACAGAGGCTCTGAAAGGATCCGCCAACACTAGAGATTGAGGCGTTGTCTCCTGCACGTCTTCTGTGTCCTCATCCCAGTACAATGTCTGTCGAGGGGGAAACATATTATTTAATTTTATTACACACATTTATATACTGGACATAACCTGTAACTAGTGAATGCATGCAGAAAGCGTAAGTGAATGCATATGTTACACTTCACATATGAATGCTCCGTCTTTTTTATTATTGTATCGCATGTTGGTAACATTGAACCTTCTTGGAGAGAATTAGAAGGGAAAGTGGATTAGAAAGTATTTACTATTAGGAATTGTGGGGCTTGGATACGTTTTGTTACAAATGGTTTGAAAAATAAAAGCTGGTGGAGACTCTGGTATTATTCAGGTGAGCACTTAGGGTCACAATCTCGTGTATTTGACTAAACTTGTACAGCGCTGCCCCCAGATCCCCCTCTGTCCTCCCTCCTCACTGACTGTCTCCTCTTCCCTGGTACCTCCTCTCAGGCTCATGCCCCCCAATAGACAATGATCGGGATAAAGCTTCCCTATCTTCTCCTCAAAGCAGTTCTGCAGCATCTGACAATAAACTATATCTTGTAATACTTACTCTAGCTACTGCAGAACATCTTTGAGAATAAGAAAAGGAGAATGGGAGAAGCTTCATACCAATCACTCCCAACATCTATTGATTGTTTGACCATATAAAATCCGGATGTCTTGTGCTTTTTATAGGACTCTGGCCCTATTTTATAGCGTTTCAATAATTGTTTAATCAAAAAATAGCTATTTAAAGTGTTCTCTCCCAATATTTTTACAAAAAAGGAGACACCAGCGAGCGTTTTACATACAGTCCCATAAGCAAGCCCTTCATCAAACATTTGCAAACAAAAAACTAACGCAGCTTTCTCAGAACTATGGACTGTGGATAATTTATTTGTGCCCATAACAATGCACCATTTTCTCCATGCTGCGACATAACCTGTCCAAGTTGTTTTAGCCACTGAATGCCCCAAAAAGTCAAAAAAGTAAGTAGAAATTATTCCCCACAGGTGCTCCAGGCAAAACTCCTCGACTTCCTTGGCCCAAGGAACCAGCTCTCGAAACCTGGTAAACTGAAATCGTGAAAGCGCATCAGCCACAGAGTTATCTACGCCAGGTATATGCACCACTTTAATCCAAATATTACATTTTAGACACAGCAATACCAAATGGCGTAGTAATTTATCTACCAATGGGCATTTAGACGACAGGCCAAACAACACTCCTTTATTATCAGTGTGAAGGAGGATTGGTTTATTTTCAAAAGCATTACCCCATAGAGATAAAGCAACTACCACTGGAAATAATTCCAATAGTACCATATATTTTAAAACGTTATGAATAACCCAAGCCTGGTCCTATGCTTCTGCATGTCAACGACCTTCCCCAAAATGCTCCAAAACCAATAGAACCGGAAGCATCGGTAAACAAATGCAGTTGCTGAGAGCTGACAAACTCTGCCTGCCAAAGAGAACGACCATTATAAGTAGACAGAAATTCAAGCCAAATTTTAAAATCCTCAAGTATATCATCTGATAATGTAAGAAAAAAACTTTGATTTTTTATATCCACGCTCTCCATAGCAGCCCGCCTACAAAAAACTTCTACCCATGGGCATGACTAGACGCAAAAGCCAATAAGCTCAATACCAACTGAAGCTCCTGAACAGAAACTATACACATTCTAAACAATAAAGTTTTAATTTTAATAACCTTACTCATAGGTAACCCATAGGTCATGCGCTAGAGGTACCCCTAAAAGTGCACAGGTATCAACAAATGTATTCAACATTTGCAAACAAACCGGGGATTTACAGGGAACTACAAACAGAAAATCTTAGAAATAATGTAGAACACGGCCTTTCATAACCTTAACCGCAACAACCCATTCCAAAAAAACTAGAAAACGCTTCAAAATAAAACCAGGGTAAAGAACAGACCATAGGCAAACACATATCTATATAAAACTCATCTTTAAAATGAACATCTAAGGAATTACATCCAGAAGGAAGTATAGGTAAAAAAATGAAAAGCAGACTGTATATCCACCTTAGCCATGAGAGATTTAGGTCCAAACTGTTTAACAGTTCCCCATTCAATGTATTTAGTCTAGCCAATCCTCCACCAACTAAATAGCCAGGAGTCCAGCTTTTACCTGCACTGATACATTGTAACAAACTCTCACTTATCATTATATAACCATTATAGTTGTTTTCTGGTTGGAAACCCCATTTTCAAATTCCCTATTAGGGATTTCTGGGGTTTTAGAGGTTGTTCCCCCCCATTTTGGATTCTTAACCAATTAGCCAGAATGGAGAGGGGCTACAAACAGCATTTCCTACTCAGAAGGACCCAACACATCCATACATTACATGTACATTAATTGTAGAGCTGTGTAATTCCGTTTTTCCCCTTTAGAGGCGCTGTAGGGAAATGAAACACTGGTAGCCAAGTTCCCCCACAGATTACAGGACCCCTCTAACAAAAAGATATTGTAAAAAACCTGACTACCCCTGTAAGGCTCTGTTTACACCACATTTGGGCTTTACATCTGACGTATACCTTCGAATGGGTAAAACCTGGAGAATAAGACACCGGGGCCTATACAACATTCATAACACAGATGTTCAATGGGAATAAAAACAAGCACAAAGATTTAGAGAGGTAAAAAAGGGCAATGTTATTTATAGATGAGAAGGGAGTTATATTTTATTATTGAGAATTATTATATATCTATTGAGACTACTATTATTATATACTGTGTATGTGCCATTTATTTATCTCTTATACTAAACCTATTTAAATGCCGGGTTGGTCCAGAGGAAGGTGAAAACCCCCTTGTGAGGAATGAGCCAATTGTCCTCATATTAGCGGGGGAAATTCCTTCCTGACCCCAAATATGGTGATTGGAATAATCCCAGGATCAAAGTCTAAAACCTAACCTGTGTAATATATGGAAAAGCTGGAAAAATGTAACTATTTTTTATTTTTTTTTGTGAACTATTGTATTTATGCATATGTGACCTATAAATTATATTCAATTAACCCTTTTTTTTTTCTCTCTCTCTCTGCTGTGTTTTTTGCCCACATTTTTTTTAAGCCGTTGAAGCAAATGCAAAAACCGCAGAAAAAATAGCACCAAACGAGCGCCGCAGGTTTTTTCTGCCTCCTATTAATTTCAATGGGAGGTCAGAAGTGGGAACCACTCGAAGACCATCAGCCCCCCACTCACAGTAAAATGACCATCAGCCCCCCACTCACAGTATAATGACCATCAGCCCCCCACTCACAGTAAATTAACCTTCAGCCCCCCACTCACAGTAATGACCATCAGCCCCCCACTCACAGTAAAATGACCATCAGCCCCCCACTCACAGTAAAATGACCATCAGCCCCCCACTCACAGTAATGACCATCAGCCCCCAACTCACAGTAAAATGACCATCAGCCCCCCACTCACAGTAATGACCATCAGCCCCCAACTCCCAGTAAAATGACCATCAGCCCCCCACTCACAGTAAAATGACCATCAGCCCCCCACTCACAGTAAAATGACCATCAGCCCCCCACTCACAGTAAAATAACAATCAGCCCCCCACTCACAGTAAAATGACCATCAGCCCCCCACTCACAGTGATATAACCATCAGCCCGCTACTCACAATAAAATGACCATCACATCAGCCCGCTTCTCACAGTAAAATGACCATCAGCCCCCCACTCACAGTAAAATGACCATCAGCCCCCCACTCACAGTAATGACCATCAGCCCCCAACTCACAGTAAAATGACCATCAGCCCCCAACTCACAGTAAAATAACAATCAGCCCCCCACTCACAGTAAAATGACCATCAGCCCCCCACTCACAGTAAAATAACCATCAGCCCCCACTCACCGTAAAATGACCATCAGCCCCCCACTCACAGTAAAATGACCATCAGCCCCCCACTCACAGTAAAATTACCATCAGCCCCCCACTCACTGTATAATGACCCCTCAGTAAAGAGACCATAAGCCCCCTCCAGTAAAGTGACCATCAGCCTCACCCCCCCCCCCCCAGTAAAATGACCATCTGCCCCTCTAGTAAAGCCACCATCACAGAGAGAAAGTGTGCTTACTCCTGGGGAAGGAATAAATAAGGAGGTATAAGAACAACAACTCCCAGCATGTCCAGGCTATTATGTGATGTTAATTGACATTACCGGGAGGAGATATAAGAGGAGAGAACTACAACTCCCAGCATGTCCAGGATGTTATGTGATATCAGAGAAAGTTTACAGGAGGAGGAGGAGGTAGAAGAGGAAAGAACTACAACTTGCCGCATGTCCAGACTCTTATTATGGGATATCAGAGGACATTACAGAGAGGAGGTATAAACGGAGAGAACTACAACTTTCGGCGTTCCCCTGGCTCAATTTCTCACACAACTGCTAACAAACTAAAGAAAAAAAATATTTACCTTGCTCAAGGTTAATGGCTCCTCTCCCTCCGTCAGGCTTCTAGTGGGAAGCGGTGGGCGGTACTCGTAACAGACGTCCACGCGTCACATCTGCTACAACGTCGGGGGCGGAGCTTGGAAACCACTGTCCTAAACCTATTTAAAGCCATGTTGATCCAGAGGAAGGCAAAAAAAACCTTGGAGGAATGAGCCAATTGTCCTCCTATTAAGGGGGGAAATTCCTTCCTGACCCCAAATATGGCGATCAGAATAAATCCCAGGATCAAAGGCTGATGTCTAATCTATCTGTTCAATGTGTCTATGTGTGGGTGTCTATACTTATTATGTAGTGTGGACTCTATACTTATTATGTAGTGTGGGTGATGTGGGTGTATTACTTACCTGTCCTGTGCTGAGGTGAAATCAGGTATATTAGCCGCTCCGGTACATTCCCGCTACTCAGTGGCCCCAGGACTACTACATGCGGCTATTGTTCCTAATCTCTCCAGATGGAAACTAAGCACAGGCCACTCCTGGGTGGTGTAGAGGATCTTCAGGCTGGTGTTACCTTAGATGCCAGCCTGGGATTGGAGGATGCCAAGTCAAGCTCCTGGGTCAGCAGCAAGATAGCAGAGGTATGGCATGGAGAGAGATGATGGTCTGGGCAGCCGAGGTGACATACAGCAGCAGAGACATGAGGCACAAGTCAGGAGGCATGAAGTTCTAGGCCCTTGTCCCGGGATATTATCGGGTCCAGCTTGGTGACATGACGCTGAATCCGGCCAAGGGGTGAAGGGATTTCTAATTCTCCGGCCAATTCAGATGTTGGTTCTCCGGAACTGGCACAAATGGTGTAAATGGCAGACGTGCCCTCCTCTCCTGCAGTTTCTCCCAGCCGATGGTGGAGAAGAATAGATGCTCTCCGATGTTACTGCACACACCGAGGCGCGTCTTAGGATTTTTACTGACCAGTCTCCTGATAAGTTGTTTCACGTCAGCATTAAGCCAAGATGGAAATTTTGGCTCCTCGGTGGTGATGGCTTTGTAAGCCATTTGCTTGATGGGGCCGTTGTAAAATGGGGAGTGTCCTGCTGCCATCCTGGACACCACTATCCCCAGGCTCCACCAGTCAACTGCTGTGCCATATATTTTCCTAAGAAGCACCTCGGGGGCCATGTAATTGAACGTTCCCGTCACTCCACGGATCTTATTGGAGACGGTGATGCCATCCTGGGCCAGCCCCCGATCGATGATAATGATGTGGCCATCTGCATCCAACATGGTGATCTCCGGCTTTAGATCTCTGCAAAGAAATAAGACAAGAGAAGGACAAATCAGCCCAGTGATACAGGAGACGGGGGATGGGTCACTGCAGCACCAGGCAGAATAACCAATCAGGACTCTAGGAAAGCTGGGTGCATTATATCCAGCATGTAAAGGAGACAGAAGGTGAAAGTTCTGCTTACAGGTGGACGATGTTGTGTCCATGGAGGAACTGGAGGCCACATATAATGTGTAGAATCGGATGGGGAGAACAGAGCGGAGTCTCAATATCATCACATCTTCCTCTATCAATTCCCTAATATCATGTTATGTTGGAGTGTGTGTGGTCTCTAGCAGAAAAGAATTGCTGTTTATGGCAGCCTGTGTTCTGCATTCTCTTCATTGTCCTTCATCTGACCTCCCACCTCACCTTTTCTTCTTTGCACCCCCTCAGTCTACTGACTATTTACTTGCCTCACGTTGCCGATGTCAGAGCAGCCGCACATCCTGATCAAAGCCTCCAGGCTGCCACCGGACAGATACTCCGTGATGAAATATGCCCGCTCCTCAGACTGATGTGCAGCATAGAGGTGGCATAGGAACGGACAGTCTCTGACCGCCAGGAGTATCTGCCGCAATCTCATTAATTAGTCTGTATTATCCTGTTTGATGATCATCTTGATGGTCATGCAGGTGTTTTGGTCGGGGACTGATGCCAGGACCACCTGAGGAAATTTGAGCTTCTTGGTGGTGATGGCTTTGTAGGCCTTTTGCATAATGGGGCCATTGTAAAACGGGGAGCGTCCTGCTGCCATCCTGGACCCCACAATCCCGAGGCTCCACAAGTCAACTGCTGTGCCGTAACTTTTCCTATGAAACACCTCGGGGCCATGTAATCGAATGTTCCCGTCACTCCACGTATCTTATTGGAGGTTGTGGCGCCATCTTGGGCCAGCCCCAGATCGATGATACGGATGTGGCCATCTGCATCCAACATGATGTTCTCCGGCTTTAGATCTCTGAGAAGAAATAAGACAAGAAAATGAAAAAAAAAATCCCAGTCATACAGGAGACGGGAGATGGGTCACTGCAGCACCAGGCGGAATAACCAATCAGAACTCTAGGAAAGCCGGGTGCATTATTTCCAGCATGTAAAGGAGACAGAAGGAAGGTTAAAGTTCTGCTTACCGGTGGACGATGTTGTGTCCATGGAGGAACTGGAGGCCACATATCATGTGTAGAATCTGATGCTGAGAACAGAGCGGAGTCTCAATGTCATCACATCTTCCTCTATCAATTCCCTAATATCGTGTTCTGATGGATTGTGTGTGTCTCTAGCAGAGAAGAGTCACTGCTTATGGCAGCCTGTATTCTGCATTCTCTGCATTGTCCTTCATCTGACCTCCCACCTCACCTTTTATTCTTTGCACCCCCTCAGTCTCCTGACTATTTACTCGCCTCACGTTGCCGATGTCAGAGCAGCTGCACATCCTGATCAAAGCCTCCAGGCTGCCACCGGACTGATACTCTGTGATGAAATATGCTCGCTCCTCAGACTGATGTGCGGCATAGAGGCGGCATAGGTACGTGCAGTCTGGCTGCCAGGAGTATCCGCCGCAATCTCATTAATTCGTCTGCATTGTCCCGTTTGGTGATCATCTTGATGGCCATGTGGGTGTGTCGGTCGGCGACTCGTGCCAGGACCACCAGAGGAAAACAAGTGTAGAATTGGAATTAGGGGAAGAAGGAACATGGGTGCACTGAGTGGTGGGTCAGCCGTGTAGTAGCCAGGAGCTTACAGAAGAACAAAGCTGAGCTCCCGGCATAATGCAGTGTCTGCTGTTAGGTGCTGTATGGAGAGATCTTAACCCCTTACCGACATTTGATGTAATTGTATGTCTTAGTTGGTAGAAGGGGAGTATGGAGTTATAGCTCTAATAGCGACTTGGAGTCTAAACTGTTCGATAGAAGGAAGCTCCCTCTGCCGCTCCATCCTCCGCATCATGATCACAGTGTATGGATGGTTGGCATGGCAGCCTAATCAACGCCTCCTGATCTGCCATTGTGGTCCTCCTATTTAGCCTTGCCAGAGGCACAATACACTGCACTACATAAATATTACTGTGTATTGTACCAGCAATCTAATGATCGTATGTTCAGGTCTCCTACTGGGACTAAAAAAACTAATTAAAAAACTAATTAAACTTGAAAAATAAAAAATTTACTTTTTCTCCTAAGTAATGTATAAAATAAAAAATAAATACAAATAATTTTAATCACAGCCTCCAGAAAAGGCCGAACTTTTACAATAAAACATTATTTAACCCGTAGAGTGAATGCCGGAAATAAACAAAATAATAAATTGCCAGAGTTGCTGTTTTTTTGTTCACCTTGGCTCCCAAAATACTAAAATGGAATAAAAAGTGATCAAAATGTAATCCACAAGGGCACCAATAAAAACTACAGCGCGTCCTGCAAAAAACCAAGTCCTCACACCGCTCCACAGACCGAATAATAAAAAGGTTATTGGTCTTGAAATATGGCGAGACAAAACACATTTTTCCTTTTACAAATAGTTTTTATTTTGCAAAAATATTTAAAAATGAAAGAAACGATATCATTTTGGTATCGCCGCAATTGTACTGACCGGCAGATTAAAGTTAACATGTAATTTTTACCGCTCAGTTAACGCAGTGAAAGCGAAATCCTTAAACCAATGGAGGAATTGCTGTATTTTTGCTATTTCTTCTAACAAAATAATTTTTTAAAATTTCCCAGTACATTATATGGTACATTGAATGGTGCTGTTTAAAAACGACAACTCATCCAGCAAAATAAAAAAAAGCTCTCATATGGCTATGTCGAGAAAAAATAAAAAAGTTATGGATTTTGGAAGGATGGGAGGAAAAAATAAAATTAAAAACTAAAGTAGTGGTCATGAGTGCAGGAAAAATTCTGGATATCCTATTAGGTTTCCCATAGAAGAACACCACAATTATCATCTATCCAGCATGACATCACTGATAACACAGAACTATTGATGGAGAAAAAAAGGTAATCTTTAGGTTTACCGTCCCTTTAAAATTAAATAAGGAGATATTAAATTTACTTTGCCAAAGCTGCCCCTGCCCAGAACCTGGTGGATGGTGAAGTGGCTGGTGGTAAGCCTGGCATAGGGGCTGGACGTTCCAGGGTCTTGGTTGCTCCCTGCTCCTCATCCTCCAATCCCCTGTCCTTGGCACCTCTGCTCTTCTTCCCTCTTCCTCTTCTCATCTTCTCTCACCAACTAAATAGCCTAAAACAGCTTTTACCTGCACTGATTCATTGCAACAAACTCTCAATTATCATTATATAACCATTATAGTTGTTTTCTGGTTGGAAAACCCATTTTCAAATTCCCTATTAGGGAATTCTGGGGTTTTAGAGGTTGTCGTCCCCCCCCCCCCCCCCCATTTAGGATTCTTATCAATTAGCCAGAATGGAGAGGGGCTACAAACAGCATCTCCTACTCAGGAGGACCCAACACATCCATACATTACATGTACTTTAATTGTAGAGCTGTGTAATTCTGTTTTTCCCCTTTAGAGGCGCTGTAGTGAGATTAAACACTGGTAGCCATTTCTATATATATATCTTATGTTACTTATGTGTGTAGCTACTTATTACTCTATCATTCTAAACCTATTTAAGGCCGTGTTGATCCAGAGGAAGGCAAAAAAAACCTTGGAGGCATGAGCCAATTGTCCTCCTATTAAGGGGGGAAAATTCCTTCCTGACCCCAAATATGGCGATCAGAATAAATCCCAGGATCAAAGTCTGATGTCTAATCTATCTGTTCAATGTGTCTATGTGTGGGTGTCTATACTTATTATGTAGTGTGGACTCTATACTTATTATGTAGTGTGGGTGTATTACTTACCTGGCCTGTGCTGAGGTGAAATCAGGTGTAATAGCCGCTCCGGTACATTCCCGCTACTCAGTGGCCCCAGGACTACTACATACGGCTGTTGTTCCTGATCTCTCCAGATGGAAACTAAGCACAGGCCACTCCTGGGTGGTGTAGAGGATCTTCAGGCTGGAGATATTTTAGATGCCATCCTGGTATTGGTGGATGCCAAGTCAAGGTCCTGGGTCAGCAGCAAGATAGCAGAGGTGTGGCATGAAGATGGCATGGAGAAAGATGATGGTTTGGACAGCCGAGGTGACATACAGCAGCAGAGACATGAGGCACAAGTCTGGAGGCCTGAAGTTCTGGGCCCTTATCCAGTTTGGTGACATGACGCTGAATCCGGCCAAGGGGTGAAGGGCTTTCTAATTCTCCGGCCAATTCAGATGTTGGTTTTCCAGAACTGGCACAAATCGTGTAAATGGCAGACGTGCCCTCCTCTCCTGCAGTTCATCCAAGCTGATGGTGGAGAAGAATGGATGCTCTCTGATGCTCCCGCACACACCGAGGTGCGTCTTAGGATTTTTACTGACCAGTCTCCTGATAAGTCGTTTCACGTCAGCATTAAGCCAAGTTGGAAATTTTGGCTTCTCAGTGGTGATGGCTTTGTAAGCCATTTGCATGATGGGGCCATGGTAAAATGGGGAGCGTCCTGCTGCCATCCTGGACACCACAATCCCCAGGCTCCACAAGTCAACTGCTGTGCCGTATCTTTTCCTAAGAAGCACCTCTGGGCCATGTAATCGAATGGGCCCGTCACTCCACGGATCTTATTGGAGGCGGTGATGCCATCTTGGGCCCGCCCCAGATCGATGATACGGATGTGGCCATCTGCATCCAACATGATGTTCTCCGGCTTTAGATCTCTGCGAAGAAAGAAGACAAGAGGATGACAAATCAGCCCAGTGATACAGGAGACGGGGGATGGGTCACTGCAGCACCAGGCAGAATAACCAATCAGGACTCTAGGAAAACTGGTTGCATTATTTCCAGCATGTAAAGGAGACAGAAGGAAGGTGAACGTTCTGCTTACCGGTGGACGATGTTGTGTTCATGGAGGAACTGGAGGCCACATATCATGTGTAGATTCTGATGGGGCGAACAGAGCAGAGTCTCAATGTCATCACATCTTCCTCTATCAATTCCCTAATATCATGTTCTGGTGGATTGTGTATCTCTAGCAAAGAAGAGGCACTGTTTATGGCAGCCTGTATTCTGCATTCTCTGCATTGTCCTTCATCTGACCTCCCACCTCACCTTTTATTCTTTCCACCCTCCTCAGTCTCCTGACTATTTACTTGCCTCACGTTGCCGATGTCCAAGCAGCCGCACATCCTTATCAAAGCCTCCAGGCTGCCACCGGACAGATACTCCTTGATTAAATATGCTCGCTCCTCAGACTTATGTGCGGCTTAGAGGCGGCATAGGAACGGGCAGACTCTGGCCGCCAGGAGTATCCGCCGCAATCTCATTAATTCGTCTGCATTGTCCCGTTTGGTGATCACCTTGATGGCCATGCGTGTGTTTCAGTCGGGGACTCATGCCAGGACCACCAGAGGAAAAGAGTTCTTAACCCCTTACCAACATTTGACGTAATTGTATGTCTTAGTTGGTAGAAGGGGAGTATGGAGTTATAGCTCTAATAGCGACTTGGAGTCGAAACGGTTCGATAGAAGGAAGCTCCCTCTGCTGCTCCATCCTCCGCATCATGATCACAGTGTATGGATGGTTGGCATGGCTGCCTAATCAACGCCTCCTTGTCTGCCATTGTGGTCCTCCTATTTAGCCTTGCCAGAGGCACAATACACTGCACTACATAAATATTACTGTGTATTGTACCAGCAATCTAATGATCGTATGTTGAGGTCTCCTACTTGGACTAAAAAAACTAATTTAAAAAATAATTAAACTTGGAAAATAAAATTACATTTTCTCCTAAGTAATGTATAAAATAAAAAATAAATAAAAATAATTTTTTATCACAGCTTCCAGAAAAGGCCGAACTTTTACAATAAAACATTATTTAACCCGTAGAGTGAATGCCGGAAATAAACAAAATAATAAATTGCCAGAGTTGCTGTTTTTTTGTTCACCTTGGCTCCCAAAATACTAAAATGGAATAAAAAGTGATCAAAATGTAATCCACAAAGACACCAATAAAACCTACAGAGCGTCCTGCAAAAAACCAAGTCCTCACACCGCTCCACTGACCGAAAAATAAAAAGGTTATTGGTCTCGGAATATGGCGACACAAAACACATTTTTCCTTTTACAAATTGTTTTTATTTTATAAAAATATTTAAAAATGAAAGAAACAAAATCATTTTGGTATCACCGCAATTGTACTGACCGGCAGATTAAAGTTAACATGTAATTTTTACCGCTCAGTTAACGCCGTGAAAGCGAAATATTTAAACCAATGTAGGAATTGCTGTATTTTTGCTATTTCTTCTAACAAAATAAGTTTTTTACATTTCCCAGTACATTATATGGTACATTGAATGGTTCTGTTTAAAAACTACAACTCATCCCGCAAAAGAAAAACAAGCTCTCATATGGCTATGTCGAGAAAAAATAAAAAAGTTATGGATTTTGGAAGAATGGGAGGAAAAAATAAAATGAAAATCTAAAGTAGTGGTCATGAGGGCAGGAAAAATTATTTTGGATATCCTATTAGGCGTCCCATAGAAGAACACCACAATTATCATCTATCCTGCATAACATGACTGATAACAGAGAACAATTGATGGGAAAAAAAAAGGGAATCTTTAGGTTTACCGTCCCTTTAAAATTAAATAAGGAGATATTAAATTTACTTTGTCAAAACTGCCCCTACCCAGGACCTGGTGGATGGTGAAGTGGCTGGTGGTAAGCCTGGCATAGGGGCTGGATGTTCCAGGGTCTTGGCTGCTCCCAGGTCTTGGCTCCTCATCCTCCAATCCTCTGTCCTTGGCTCCTCTCCCCTTCTTCCTGATCTTCTTGGATTCTGTGTCGCTGTCCTCTTCCCTCTTCCTCTTCTCGTCTTCTCTCTTCTCGTCGTCTTCTCCGTGTCCAGTTGGTCGTATGCAGGTGACATGATGTCAGACGTCGTGGAATCCTCAGGTGTCATCTGCCTGGCAGTGGCTCTTGGACTTGCTCTGACATATCTGATGTGGGCATCATGAGTGCCAGTCTAGTGCACAGAGCAGTATTTCTCAACCAGGGTTCCTGGGGTTCATTATAGCCCAGTCAGGAGTCCGCAGAACAAAGTAGCAATACATGTCACTTCTACAGTAGAGATAGAAAACTCTATTTACTCAGGTTATTGGTAAAACATTTTCTTATCCAGAATATAGAATTATAGAATGCTTTACCCCCTCTACACCAACTCCTATGAGATACACAGGAATGGGAGTAGTGGTTCCCCAGAGTAGAAAAATAGTTCCATGGTAATAAGGTTGGGAGACACTGGTTCAGAGGAATGAGAGAGAACTTCATGGCGGATCTTCTATTTCTGTATTGATAGTAGATGGGGAGAGGGCAGGTGATGGGATGGATATATCGGGGCTGGCAGTGCTGCCCATAGTTCATCAGAAACTGTACTGTAATGTTATAATAAGAGCAGTTGTGCTGAAATGCTAGCAAATGGGGTAACCCTGGCACTGTTTATAGGGCACTCTGGCACTGTTTATAGGGCACTCTGGCACTGTTTATAGGGCACTCTGGCACTGTTTTATAGTGCACCTGTAATGACGGGGGGTAGGGAAACGGACAAGTGAGCCCTAGTCTACCCGCCACTCTGTCCCTGCCTACTTGCAACGACCCGCCCTAGGCGACGGGGTACAACTGGGCGGCGGTCCCTGCGCTCAGTAAGTGCACGACAAACATACAAGGGAATACAAGCAAGGGAAAGGGGCAGTTGCCCACGGCAACACCGTGAGCAACCAGAGTGGTGAACGAGCCGAGTCAAGCCAGGAGTGTGCGAGGTACCAAACGAAGAGCAGAAGAGTAGTCAGTAAGCCAGGGTCTGTATGGAGCAGGATCAAAATAGAAGGAGCTGTAGCTGGGACAGGAAACCACACGAAAAGAATCACAAGCACCGAGGGACAGGAAGGGCAGGCTTAAATAGACCGAGGGCGGGAGCTAGCTGAGTCTGGCCAGTTTGCGATAGGCTCTCCCACTCCTAAGCCTGCCAGCCTGAGTGGTGGAAGCTGGAGTCAGTCTCAGGGATGTAGATTCAGGTGCTGACTGATTAATTATGGGAGTTAACCCCGAAGCTGTGCCTGGCAGATCCTTTACAGTACCCCCCCTTTTATGAGGGGCCACCGGACCCTTTCTAAGTGGACCTGGCTTACTGGGGAAACGCAGGTGGAACCTCCTGACAAATACCCCAGCGTGAACATCCCGGGCGGGTACCCAAGTCCTCTCCTCGGGCCCGTATCCTCTCCAATGGACCAGGTACTGGAGGGAGCCTTGGACCATCTTGCTGTCCACAATCTTGGCCACCTCGAATTCCACCCCCTCAGGGGTGAGGACGGGAACAGGAGGTCTCCTCGAGGGAGCCAAGGCTATGTAATGACGGGGGGTAGGGAAACGGACAAGTGAGCCCTAGTCTACCCGCCACTCTGTCCCTGCCTACTTGCAACGACCCGCCCTAGGCGACGGGGTACAACTGGGCGGCGGTCCCTGCGCTCAGTAAGTGCACGACAAACACGACAAACATACAAGGGAATACAAGCAAGGGAAAGGGGCAGTTGCCCACGGCAACACCGTGAGCAACCAGAGTGGTGAACGAGCCGAGTCAAGCCAGTAGTGTGCGAGGTACCAAACGAAGAGCAGAAGAGTAGTCAGTAAGCCAGGGTCTGTATGGAGCAGGATCAAAACAGAAGGAGCTGTAGCTGGGCCAGTAAACCACACGAAAAGAATCACAAGCACCGAGGGACAGGAAGGGCAGGCTTAAATAGACCGAGGGCGGGAGCTAGCTGAGTCTGGCCAGGTTGCGATAGGCTCTCCCACTCCTAAGCCTGCCAGCCTGAGTGGTGGAAGCTGGAGTCAGTCTCAGGGATGTAGATTCAGGTGCTGACTGATTAATTATGGGAGTTAACCCCGAAGCTGTGCCTGGCAGATCCTTTACAGCACCCTAGCACTATTTAAAGGGGCACTAGTATCGCATTAGGAAGGTGTACATAAAGCATTGGGGATTGCCCTGGAAATATTATGTTACGGCTGACATTGGTATTTATGGACTACAGACAATGCTGTTGTGACACCAGTCGGGCACTTTACGTCTGTGGTTAGACTCAGCTCGGATATTCCTTCGTCACTAGGACTGGCAGCGCACATACAGAGATGACAGGGACACTTTGAGACGTTCCTCTTGACTGTTCTGATGCCTGAAGATAGATGTCCGCACTGTGTTTTCTGTGGAGCAGATGGGTGACGTCGAGGGATGGGACAGTAATTTAATTTTAATATTTTCCAATCCGTTTCTACACTAAAGGCAATGAAAATACTAACATGAACACTGAATGTATAATATATAATGGTGTGTGAATAGACCATAATTGTAAGATCATTTATAATGGAAACCACGTCACAGCCCCGAATCTATTGTATGAAGGACATCTCCTTCACCAGGAGGACCCCATTGACTTATTATGGACCATTGGGTTCGGTCATTGTATCATTCGTTTTGATGGAGTTTGTGACAGAGGCTCTGAAAGGATCCGCCAACACTAGAGATTGAGGCGTTGTCTCCTGCACGTCTTCTGTGTCCTCATCCCAGTACAATGTCTGTCGAGGGGGAAACATATTATTTAATTTTATTACACACATTTATATACTGGACATAACCTGTAACTAGTGAATGCATGCAGAAAGCGTAAGTGAATGCATATGTTACACTTCACATATGAATGCTCCGTCTTTTTTATTGTTGTATCGCATGTTGGTAACATTGAACCTTCTTGGAGAGAATTAGAAGGGAAAGTGGATTAGAAAGTATTTACTATTAGGAATTGTGGGGCTTGGATACGTTTTGTTACAAATGGTTTGAAAAATAAAATATGGTGGAGACTCTGGTATTATTCAGGTGAGCACTTAGGGTCACAATCTCGTGTATTTGACTAAACTTGTACAGCGCTGCCCCCAGATCCCCCTCTGTCCTCCCTCCTCACTGACTGTCTCCTCTTCCCTGGTACCTCCTCTCAGGCTCATGCCCCCCAATAGACAATGATCGGGATAAAGCTTCCCTATCTTCTCCTCAAAGCAGTTCTGCAGCATCTGACAATAAACTATATCTTGTAATACTTACTCTAGCTACTGCAGAACATCTTTGAGAATAAGAAAAGGAGAATGGGAGAAGCTTCATACCAATCACTCCCAACATCTATTGATTGTTTGAGCATATAAAATCCGGATGTCTTGTGCTTTTTATAGGACTCTGGCCCTATTTTATAGCGTTTCAATAATTGTTTAATCAAAAAATAGCTATTTAAAGCGTTCTCTCCCAATATTTTTACAAAAAAGGAGACACCAGCGAGCGTTTTACATACAGTCCCATAAGCAAGCCCTTCATCAAACATTTGCAAACAAAAAACTAACGCAGCTTTCTCAGAACTATGGACTGTGGATAATTTATTTGTGCCCATAACAATGCACCATTTTCTCCATGCTGCGACATAACCTGTCCAAGTTGTTTTAGCCACTGAATGCCCCAAAAAGTCAAAAAAGTAAGTAGAAATTATTCCCCACAGGTGCTCCGGGCAAAACTCCTCGACTTCCTTGGCCCAAGGAACCAGCTCTCGAAACCTGGTAAACTGAAATCGTGAAAGCACATCAGCCACAGAGTTATCTACGCCAGGTATATGCACCACTTTAATCCAAATATTACATTTTAGACACAGCAATACCAAATGGCGTAGTAATTTATCTACCAATGGGCATTTAGACGACAGGCCAAACAACACTCCTTTATTATCAGTGTGAAGGAGGATTGGTTTATTTTCAAAAGCAATACCCCATAGAGATAAAGCAACTACCACTGGAAATAATTCCAATAGCACCATATATTTTTAAAACTTTATGATTAATCCAAGCCTGGTCCTATGCTTCTGCATGTCAACGACCTTCCCCAAAATGCTCCAAAACCAATAGAACCGATAGGACGCTATCGTGGGCTGGCGGGGTTTAACGGCGGCTGTCATTGGTGACCGCCCCTGAACACCGAGACATTCTATGGGAAACGGCAACCACTTAACTTAATAGATGCTACACATGAAACCATTTGAGAGGAGGGACTATTTAGGGCTTTCTGGGTGAGTTGGACATCAACCCCCGAAGAAGCATTAGCGAAACGCGCGTCGGGTCTAGCAGCGGACCCCTGGTCTTAATCTCCCGGCTTTTCCCGTACTTGGCAGGTGTAGGTATATTGTTGCTCATATGTGATAGCATTATTGTCTTTATTCTATTTACCTTTATATAACAATCTGTGCAAAAAAATTTCATTCCTATTACCTGTTTAAAAAGCTACTATCTATGCACTTCAGCATGTTTGGGGGATCCTTTGATCGGATTACTATCTGGTTGATCCGCTGCGTTAATATTCTGATTCCATCTTTCATCTTGCGAGGGTTATACGATTTTATTGTGTTTAATGTTGTTTGTTTGTATATGTCTATTTGACTACAATAAAGGACTTTTTGTATTTTTTCAATTATATGGTTGTGACCGTTTCTTCTTTTTTGGTTTGATCTATCAGTCACTAGGACCATTGGTATATTTGGGGTTATTGCTCGGTTGGCTAAATGCTATTTTCTGTATCTATTACAGTATACAACCCGTTCCTATAATGGACTACAGGAGCAGAGAGATCTCCTGGTCAGCACAGGCTGCAAACGTTTTTTTCCAATCAAACTGCGCACTTGATGGAATCTGTTCAGAAGGTGGCAATTAAGAAAACCTTAACTAATCTGTTACACCAACGCACTCGAATGTGATGGAATAAAACATATATTCAGCAATACTTAGGTGAAGGCCTAATTCCACGGGGCCTGCGAGTACAGGTCTTCCCGTCCTTCCCTATAGAGGATGATGCGTTCACTACCAAATGGGAGGAATCATGTGCCATGTGTTCCAGGAATTTCATGGAACTTCTGGTGAGTCATAACAACATGTCTATTGAATCAATGGATAAGGAGATTGAGGAGGTACAAAAACGTGTGCAAACTGAATTTTCAAAGGATGAGATGGATAACTTCAATAGAGAATTGGAGGAATCCTTCACAACTTGGGAGAAAGAGATCTCCTCTACCAAAATAAAGAAATATCAACGCAATGTGGATGACTTCCAGAATAAACGTGTTTATAAATGGCATTGGAAGACCGGCGGTGAAAGGGCACGATCGCTATCTATTACCTCACGATCGTCGGCTAGTACCAACTCCAACACCTCTATGTCTAGACCTGGAAGATACCCTCAGAGACAGGGAAAACGTAAATTTGATCAAGACCGGGGCATGACCAACAACAGCATGTCAGTAAACGGACCTATGAATCCAGATTAGAATCGATACTTACCAACCCACTTAAGGTAATTAATCTTTCCGATAGAACCTTAACACCTGCCCAATGTGATGTTTTACAACTTGGTTTAACATTTTCCCCTGTAGCTAAATTCAATGTTTTTTCTGCTGTAAAGGACCTTCACTTATTTGCTTGCAAATTAGCTTTTAAAAAAATATATGCTAACAAAGACCTTACTTTTTCCTCGTTTACCGAGTTGGAATTGGAAGCTATTAATGCTCTCCAAGGATTACTGGATGAACAGACAGAGCCTCTTCAAAGTAGGTATCCGCAACATCTCTTACTCAGATCCCCAAAATTTCCCACACTTAGTATGTTCCCAGAAATTTCTTTATTTGTTAATGTGGTGTCCGAGGAGTTGAAGCGGATCCCTGATCGTATTAAGAACGACAACCTCACCTACACCCAGAGAGTGGCGATCAAGGAATTGACTTCTATGAAGGGGATCGTCTTCAAGCCTTCGGACAAAGGTGGGAACATTGTACTTTGGCCCACTCCATCCTATGAGAGAGAAGTGTTCTGTCAGTTATGTACTGTAGAATGCTATAAGAAATTAACATTCAACCCACTATCCAAATTCCAACAGGAATTGTACATCCTTATTGAGCAGGTATGTAATGATGGTATTTTTACTAGAAAACAGGCAGATGGGTTGCAGATCTTGGAACCGACGGTGGCCACAATTTACCTACTTCCAAAGATACACAAAGATGCTCGAAATCCCCTAGGATGCCCGATTGTATCCGGGTCCAATAGTATTCTGGGACCACTTTATAAGTACATTGAACATTTTTTAAAACCAATTGTTGAAACCCTTCCATCCTTTGTCCAAGACACTAATGACATCTTAAGAAAGATCGAGGGGATACACCTTCAACCAGATATGTACTTGGTTACATGTGATGTCGAATCACTTTACACATCCATTCGACACAAAGATGGTCTGAAGGCTGTACAATTTTTCTTGGCAATGGGCAACCTGGATTGTGGGCTTCAAGATTTTTTATTGAGAGCTCTTCAATTTATCTTGACCCACAATTTCTTTATTTTCAAGGAGTCTTTCTACCTACAGCTCCAGGAAACGGCGATGGGCGCAGCTTGTGCACACGCTTACGCCAATTTGTTCCTGGGGCTGTGGGAGAGAGAGATCTTCTTGTCCAATCCGGTTCCAAATTTTGATAAAGTACATCTCTGGGCTAGGTATATTGATGACGTGTTATTGATCTGGCAGGGAACATCTGAGGAGCTCAATTTGTTCATCGATTTTTTGAATTGCAACGACATTAATGTCAAATTAACTTATCAACTTAGCAAATCGATAATTAAGTTCCTTTATATCCAGGTTCGGGTTGACGACCAGGGCCTGCTACATACGGATCTGTACAGAAAAAAGACCGCAGTGAACTCTGTACTACACGCATCTTCAGCTCACCCTCGACAACTTATCAATAATATTCCGGTTTTGACAATATCTGCGGGCAAGACGGGTATGCTCAGATCAACATACTTTCGAGGTGCAAGCCCAAGACCTGAAGAAACGATTCAAAGAAAGGGGATATAGTAATCGCTCCATCAAGCGAGCTTATGACAGGGCAAGATGCAGTCAGAGGACGACGTTACTACAAGGCTCTAGACGGAGTGCCACATCCGATAATAAGGCTCGTATGTTCACCGACTTCAATTGCGAATCTGAGCAAATTCTAGGGACAATGAAAATTTTTTTGCCCATACTGACACAAGACCACACTCTGGGAGAGTTGTTGCCCCCTATTCCCTCCATAACCTTTAGGAGAGCAAAAAATCTTGAAGATCTGTTGGTACATAGTTACCACAGGGGCCTACAACCCCAATATGCTTTCGGTTCCAAGGGTCCTAAATGGGGCTGTTTCAGATGTGGGCATTGTGTAGACTGCTCCAACATCGAACAGGCAACAACGTTCTATAACTTTGATCATGGGCATGAATTTAAGATCACTCACGACATCTATTGTGCCACCACAGGGGTCATATATTTTGCCACCTGTCCTTGTGATAAAATCTATGTCGGCATGACAATCAGACAATTTCGTAGGAGGGTACGTGAACATGTGTTGAGTATAGAAGCGGCCATTGAAATTGAAGATATGTCACTACTCAAAACGATTCCTCGTCATTTCAGGTCTTACCATAATTGTGATGCATCACTCCTGAAAGTAAGAGCCATCGACATGTACTAATCGGACCAAGAGGAGGGAACTGGAAGAAGATTTTGGGACAGAAGGAGACCATGTGGATTATGAGGTTGGGAACCCTATGCCCCCATGGCCTTAATGAATATAATAGTTTTGTTCCATTTCTCTAGGGTAGCCTTCTATATTCTATTTTTACTTTTAAATTGCCATCTTCATATTGGTGTCCACCAATATTTTTATCATTTTTAATCTTGTTTTTATTTATATTCATATTTTTTTTAAAAACTTTTTATTTGTGTACTTTGCGCTTTACCCATGCCCGGTTCCTCCTTTCTATAAAAAGGCTTTTGGGATTGGTCTATATCATTGAGGTTGATTGTGGCTATTGATGTATAGCTACTGGTATCTTTCTCATATTTGTTTGTTATTTTCCAGTATGGCTCCGTTTACACCATCCAACTTCGATGGTTCGGCCGGGCATTCCGCGATGTCCTGACTACAAATCCAGTTCTATATTCCATGGTTACATCTATGACCAGTACTGATGCTGGCGTTCCTGGTCACCCTCGTTGTTGAATGATGGTGTTCAGCAGGACCCAGTATAACGATTTACTGTTTTCATGATACCTGCTTTTATAACCCTACCCCATTGGGTGCTATGAATAGAATTGCTCGCTTTATGTATACTTTTTATATACTGCATATAATTATGCCTTGTAATTTTGCACAGGGCCGTTGGCCCCCAACAGTTCCCTTTGTCCTGTTTTCACTTTGCACAGATTGGTATAAAGTGCTTTTTAATAATTTGTTATATACAATACCCTTATCTGTTTTGATATATTTATCATAGTACTGTATTACTATTACTATTTGTATCATGTAGTCATATACCATTCACTATGTTCATTTTTTTTTTTTTTTTCACATGTATTACATTAATTGCATTATTGTCACCATTGGTCTCACTGCATCACTAAGTTATTCAAATTATCATTCAGGATGTGTTTCATCCCTTCCACAATAGCTAATTTCACTATTTATGCATTGTTACCGGGTTTATCCGCCTTTTATGGGGTAACCTCTTATTTTATGATTTGTTGTACGCTTAGACATATGCACTATTGTGTCTAATTTATCTGTTCAATGTGTCTATGTGTGGGTGTCTATACTTATCATGTAATGTGGTGTCTATACTTATTATGTAGTGTGGACTCTATACTTATTATGTAATGTGGGTGTATTACCTGGCCTGTGCTGAGGTGAAATCAGGTATATTCCCGCTACTCAGTGGCCCCAGGACTACTACATGCGGCTGTTGTTCCTGATCTCTCCAGATGGAAACTAAGCACAGGCCACTCCTGGGTGGTGTAGAGGATCATCAGGCTGGAGATATTTTAGATGCCATCCTGGTATTGGTGGATGCCAAGTCAAGGTCCTGGGTCAGCAGCAAGATAGCAGAGGTGTGGCATGAAGATGGCATGGAGAGAGATGATGGTATGGACAGCCGAGGTGACATACAGCAGCAGAGACATGAGGCACAAGTCAGGAGGCATGAAGTTCTGGGCCCTTGTCCCAGGATATTATCTGGTCCAGCTTGGTGACATGACGCTGAATCCGGCCAAGGGGTGAAGGGCTTTCTAATTCTCCAGCCAATTCAGATGTTGGTTCTCCAGAACTGGCACAAATGGTGTAAATGGCAGACGTGCCCTCCTCTCCTGCAGTTCATCCAAGCCGATGGTGGAGAAGAATGGATGCTCTCTGATGTTCCTGCACACACCGAGGTGCGTCTTAGGATTTTTACTGACCAGTCTCCTGATAAGTTGTTTCACGTCAGCATTAAGCCAAGTTGGAAATTTTGGCTTCTCGGTGGTGATGGCTTTGTAATCCATTTGCATGATGGGGCCGTTGTAAAATGGGGAGCGTCCTGCTGCCATCCTGGACACCACAATCCCCAGGCTCCACCAGTCAACTGCTGTGCCATATCTTTTCCTAAGAAGCAGCTCGGGACCATGTAATCGAACGTTCCCGTCACTCCACAGATCTTATTGGAGGTGGTGACGCCATCTTGGGCCAGCCCAAGATCGAAGATATGGATGTGGCCATCTGCATCCAACATGATGTTCTCCGGCTTTAGATCTCTGCAAAGAAATAAGACAAGAGAATGACAAATCAGCCCAGTGATACAGGAGATGGGGATGGGTCACTGCAGCACCAGGCACAATAACCAATCAGGACTCTAGGAAAGCTGTTTGCATTATTTCCAGCATGTAAAGGAGACGGAAGGTGAAGGTTCTGCTTACCGGTGGACGATGTTGTGTCCATGGGGGAACTGGAGGCCACATATCATGTGTAGAATCTGATGGGGAGAACAGAGCGGAGTCTCAATGTCATCACATCTTCTTCTACCAATTCCCTAATATCGCGTTCTGCTGGATTGTGTGTCTCTGTCAGAGAAGAGGCAATCTTTATTGCAGCCCGTATTCTGCATTCTCTTCATTGTTCTTCATCTGACCTCCCACCTCACCTTTGATTCTTTCCACCCCCCTCAGTCTCCTGACTAATTACTTGCCTTACGTTGCCGATGTCCAAGCAGCTGCACATCCTGATCAAAGCCTTCAGGCTGCCACCGGACAGATACTCCGTGATGAAATATGCCCGCTCCTCAGACTGATGTGCGGCATAGGAATGGGCAGTCTCTGGCCGCCAGGAGTATCCGCCGCAATCTCGTTAATTAGTCTCCATTGTCCCGTTTGGTGATGATCTTGATGGCCATGCAGGTGTTTCGGTCGGGGACTGATGCCAGGACCACCTGAGGAAATTTGGGCTTCTCGGTGGTGATGGCTTTGTAAGCCATTGCATGATGGGGCCATTGTAAAATGGGGAGTGTCCTGCTGCCATCCTGGACACCACAATTCCCAGGCTCCACCAGTCAACTGCTGTGCAATATCTTTTCCTAAAAAGCTCCGCGGGGCCATGTAATCGAACGTTCCCGTCACTCCACGGATCTTATTGGAGGTGGTGACGCCATCTTGGGCCAGCCCGAGATCCATGATATGGATGTGGCCATCTGCATCCAACATGATGTTCTCCGGCTTTAGATCTCTGCAAAGAAATAAGACAAGAGAATGACAAATCAGCCCAGTGATACAGGAGACTGGGGATGGGTCACTGCAGCACCAGGCAGAATAACCAATCAGGAATGTAGGAAAGCTGGTTGCATTATTTCCAGCATGTAAAGGAGACGGAAGGTGAAGGTTCTGCTTACCGGTGGACGATGTTGTGTCCATGGAGGAACTGGAGGCCACATATCATGTGTAGAATCTGATGGGGAGAACAGAGCGGAGTCTCAATGTCATCACATCTTCCTCTATCAATTCCCTAATATCGTGTTCTGATGGATTGTGTGTCTCTAGCAGAGAAGAGGCAATCTTTATTGCAGCCTGTATTCTGCATTCTCTTCATTGTCCTTCATCTGACCTCCCACCTCACCTTTTATTCTTTCCACCCTCCTCAGTCTCCTAACTATTTACTTGCCTCACGTTGCCGATGTCAGAGCAGCTGCACATCCTGATCAAAGCCTCCAGGCTGCAACCGGACTGATACTCTGTGATGAAATATGCTCGCTCCTCAGACTGATGTGCGGCATAGAGGCGGCATAGGTACGTGCAGTCTCTGGCCGCCAGGAGTATCTGCCGCAATCTCATTAATTCGTCTGCATTGTCCAGTTTGGTGATCAACTTGATGGCCATGTGGGTGTTTCGGTCGGGGACTGATGCCAGGACCACCAGAGGAAAACAAGGGTAGAATTGGAATGAGGGGAAGAAGGAACAGGGGTGCACTGAGTGGTGGGTCAGCCGTGTAGTACCCAGGAGCTTACAGAACAACAAAGCTGAGCTACCGGCATAATGCAGTGTCTGCTGTTAAGTGCTGTATGGAGAGTTCTTAACCCCTTACTGACATTTGACGTAATTGTATGTCTTAGTTGGTAGAAGTGGAGTATGGAGTTATAGCTCTAATAGCGACTTGGAGTCTAAACTGTTTGATAGAAGGAAGCTCCCTCTGCCGCTCGATCCTCTGCATCATGATCACAGTGTATGGATTGTTGGCATGGCTGCCTAATCAACGCCTCCTGGTCTGCCATTTTGGTCCTGCTATTAAGCCTTGCCAGTGGCACAATACACTGCACTGCATAATTTTTACTGTGTATTGTACCAGCAATCTAATGATCGTATGTTGAGGTCTCCTACTGGGACAAAAAAAACGAATTAAAAAAATAATTAAACTTGAAAAATAAAAAAATTACTTTTTCTCCTAAGTAATGTATAAAATAAAAAAAATAAAATTTTTTTTTTAGCACAGCTTCCAGAAAAGGCCGAACTTTTACAATAAAACATTATTTAACCCGTAGAGTGAATGCCGGAAATAAATAAAATAATAAATTGCCAGAGTTGCTGTTTTTTTGTTCACCTTGGCTCCCAAAATACTAAAATGGAATAAAAAGTGATCAAAATGTAATCCACAAGGGCACCAATAAAAACTACAGCGCGTCCTGCGAAAAACCAAGTCCTCACACCGCTCCACAGACCGAATAATAAAAAGGTTATTGGTCTCGGAATATGGCGACACAAAACACATTTTTCCTTTTACAAATAGTTTTTATTTTGCAAAAATATTTAAAAATGAAAGAAACGATATCATTTTGGTATCGCCGCAATTGTACTGACCGGCAGATTAAAGTTAACATGTAATTTTTACAGCTCAGTTAACGCAGTGAAAGCGAAATCCTTAAACCAATGGAGGAATTGCTGTATTTTTGCTATTTCTTCTAACAAAATAATTTTTTTACATTTCCCAGTACGTTATATTCTACATTGAATGGTGCTGTTTAAAAACGACAACTCATCCCGCAAAATTAAAAAAACCTCTCATATGGCTATGTCGAGAAAAAAAAAAGTTATGGATTTTGGAAGGATGGGAGGAAAAAATAAAATTAAAAACTAAAGTAGTGGTCATGAGGGCAGGAAAAATTCTGGATATCCTATTAGGTTTCCCATAGAAGAACACCACAATTATCATCTATCCAGCATGACATCACTGATAACACAGAACTATTGATGGAGAAAAAAAAGGTAATCTTTAGGTTTACCGTCCCTTTAAAATTAAATAAGGAGATATTAAATTTACTTTGCCAAAGCTGCCCCTGCCCAGAACCTGGTGGATGGTGAAGTGGCTGGTGGTAAGCCTGGCATAGGGGCTGGATGTTCCAGGGTCTTGGTTGCTCCCTGCTCCTCATCCTCCAATCCCCTGTCCTTGGCACCTCTGCTCTTCTTCCTGATCTTCTTGGATTCTGTGTCGCTGTCCTCTTCCCTCTTCCTCTTCTCATCTTCTCTCACCAACTAAATAGCCTAAAACAGCTTTTACCTGCACTGATTCATTGCAACAAACTCTCAATTATCATTATATAACCATTATAGTTGTTTTCTGGTTGGAAAACCCATTTTCAAATTCCCTATTAGGGAATTCTGGGGTTTTAGAGGTTGTCGTTCCCCCCCCCCCCCCATTTAGGATTCTTATCAATTAGCCAGAATGGAGAGGGGCTACAAACAGCATCTCCTACTCAGGAGGACCCAACACATCCTTACATTACATGTACTTTAATTGTAGAGCTGTGTAATTCTGTTTTTCCCCTTTAGAGGCGCTGTAGGGAGATTAAACACTGGTAGCCATTTCTATATATATATCTTATGTTACTTATGTGTGTAGCTACTTATTACTCTATCATTCTAAACCTATTTAAGGCCGTGTTGATCCAGAGGAAGGCAAAAAAAAACCTTGGAGGCATGAGCCAATTGTCCTCCTATTAAGGGGGGAAAATTCCTTCCTGACCCCAAATATGGCGATCAGAATAAATCCCAGGATCAAAGTCTGATGTTTAATCTATCTGTTCAATGTGTCTATGTGTGGGTGTCTATACTTATCATGTAATGTGGTGTCTATACTTATTATGTAGTGTGGACTCTATACTTATTATGTAGTGTGGGTGTATTACTTACCTGGCCTGTGCTGAGGTGAAATCAGGTGTAATAGCCGCTCCGGTACATTCCCGCTACTCAGTGGCCCCAGGACTACTACATACGGCTGTTGTTCCTGATCTCTCCAGATGGAAACTAAGCACAGGCCACTCCTGGGTGGTGTAGAGGATCTTCAGGCTGGAGATAATTTAGATACCAGCCTGGGATTGGAGGATGCAAAGTCAAGGTCCTGGGTCAGCAGCAAGATAGCAGAGGTGTGGCATGAAGATGGCATGGAGAAAGATGATGGTTTGGACAGCCGAGGTGACATACAGCAGCAGAGACATGAGGCACAAGTCTGGAGGCCTGAAGTTCTGGGCCCTTGTCCCAGGATATTATCGGGTCCAGTTTGGTGACATGACGCTGAATCCGGCCAAGGGTTAAGGGCTTTCTAATTCTCCGGTCAATTCAGATGTTGGTTCTCCAGAACTGGCACAAATCGTGTAAATGGCAGACGTGCCCTCCTCTCCTGCAGTTCATCCAAGCTGATGGTGGAGAAGAATGGATGCTCTCTGATGCTCCCGCACACACCGAGGTGCGTCTTAGGATTTTTACTGACCAGTCTCCTGATAAGTCGTTTCACGTCACCATTAAGCCAAGTTGGAAATTTTGGCTTCTCAGTGGTGATGGCTTTGTAAGCCATTTGCATGATGGGGCCATGGTAAAATGGGGAGCGTCCTGCTGCCATCCTGGACACCACAATCCCCAGGCTCCACAAGTCAACTGCTGTGCCGTATCTTTTCCTAAGAAGCTCCTCTGGGCCATGTAATCGAATGGGCCCGTCACTCCACGGATCTTATAGGAGGCGGTGATGCCATCTTGGGCCCGCCCCAGATCGATGATACGGATGTGGCCATCTGCATCCAACATGATGTTCTCCGGCTTTAGATCTCTGCGAAGAAAGAAGACAAGAGAATGACAAATCAGCCCAGTGATACAGGAGACGGGGGATGGGTCACTGCAGCACCAGGCAGAATAACCAATCAGGACTCTAGGAAAGCTGGTTGCATTATTTCCAGCATGTAAAGGAGACAGAAGGAAGGTGAACGTTCTGCTTACCGGTGGACGATGTTGTGTTCATGGAGGAACTGGAGGCCACATATCATGTGTAGATTCTGATGGGGAGAACAGAGCAGAGTCTCAATGTCATCACATCTTCTTCTATCAATTCCCTAATATCATGTTCTGATGGATTGTGTATCTCTAGCAGAGAAGAGGCACTGTTTATGGCAGCCTGTATTCTGCATTCTCTGCATTGTCCTTCATCCGACCTCCCACCTCACCTTTTATTCTTTCCACCCTCCTCAGTCTCCTGACTATTTACTTGCCTCACGTTGCCGATGTCAGAGCAGCTGCACATCCTGATCAAAGCCTCCAGGCTGCCACCGGACTGATACTCTGTGATGAAATATGCTCGCTCCTCAGACTGATGTGCGGCATAGAGGCGGCATAGGTACGTGCAGTCTCTGGCCGCCAGGAGTATCTGCCGCAATCTCATTAATTCGTCTGCATTGTCCAGTTTGGTGATCAACTTGATGGCCATGTGGGTGTTTCGGTCGGGGACTGATGCCAGGACCACCAGAGGAAAACAAGGGTAGAATTGGAATGAGGGGAAGAAGGAACAGGGGTGCACTGAGTGGTGGGTCAGCCGTGTAGTACCCAGGAGCTTACAGAACAACAAAGCTGAGCTACCGGCATAATGCAGTGTCTGCTGTTAAGTGCTGTATGGAGAGTTCTTAACCCCTTACTGACATTTGACGTAATTGTATGTCTTAGTTGGTAGAAGTGGAGTATGGAGTTATAGCTCTAATAGCGACTTGGAGTCTAAACTGTTTGATAGAAGGAAGCTCCCTCTGCCGCTCGATCCTCTGCATCATGATCACAGTGTATGGATTGTTGGCATGGCTGCCTAATCAACGCCTCCTGGTCTGCCATTTTGGTCCTGCTATTAAGCCTTGCCAGTGGCACAATACACTGCACTGCATAATTTTTACTGTGTATTGTACCAGCAATCTAATGATCGTATGTTGAGGTCTCCTACTGGGACAAAAAAAACGAATTAAAAAAATAATTAAACTTGAAAAATAAAAAAATTACTTTTTCTCCTAAGTAATGTATAAAATAAAAAAAATAAAATTTTTTTTTTAGCACAGCTTCCAGAAAAGGCCGAACTTTTACAATAAAACATTATTTAACCCGTAGAGTGAATGCCGGAAATAAATAAAATAATAAATTGCCAGAGTTGCTGTTTTTTTGTTCACCTTGGCTCCCAAAATACTAAAATGGAATAAAAAGTGATCAAAATGTAATCCACAAGGGCACCAATAAAAACTACAGCGCGTCCTGCGAAAAACCAAGTCCTCACACCGCTCCACAGACCGAATAATAAAAAGGTTATTGGTCTCGGAATATGGCGACACAAAACACATTTTTCCTTTTACAAATTGTTTTTATCTTGTAAAAATATTTAGAAATGAAAGAAACAAAATCATTTTGGTATCGCCGCAATTGTACTGACCGGCAGATTAAAGTTAACATGTAATTTTTACAGCTCAGTTAACGCAGTGAAAGCGAAATCCTTAAACCAATGGAGGAATTGCTGTATTTTTGCTATTTCTTCTAACAAAATAATTTTTTTACATTTCCCAGTACGTTATATGGTACATTGAATGGTGCTGTTTAAAAACGACAACTCATCCCGCAAAATTAAAAAAACCTCTCATATGGCTATGTCGAGAAAAAAAAAAGTTATGGATTTTGGAAGGATGGGAGGAAAAAATAAAATTAAAAACTAAAGTAGTGGTCATGAGGGCAGGAAAAATTCTGGATATCCTATTAGGTTTCCCATAGAAGAACACCACAATTATCATCTATCCAGCATGACATCACTGATAACACAGAACTATTGATGGAGAAAAAAAAGGTAATCTTTAGGTTTACCGTCCCTTTAAAATTAAATAAGGAGATATTAAATTTACTTTGCCAAAGCTGCCCCTGCCCAGAACCTGGTGGATGGTGAAGTGGCTGGTGGTAAGCCTGGCATAGGGGCTGGATGTTCCAGGGTCTTGGTTGCTCCCTGCTCCTCATCCTCCAATCCCCTGTCCTTGGCACCTCTGCTCTTCTTCCTGATCTTCTTGGATTCTGTGTCGCTGTCCTCTTCCCTCTTCCTCTTCTCATCTTCTCTCACCAACTAAATAGCCTAAAACAGCTTTTACCTGCACTGATTCATTGCAACAAACTCTCAATTATCATTATATAACCATTATAGTTGTTTTCTGGTTGGAAAACCCATTTTCAAATTCCCTATTAGGGAATTCTGGGGTTTTAGAGGTTGTCGTTCCCCCCCCCCCCCCCATTTAGGATTCTTATCAATTAGCCAGAATGGAGAGGGGCTACAAACAGCATCTCCTACTCAGGAGGACCCAACACATCCTTACATTACATGTACTTTAATTGTAGAGCTGTGTAATTCTGTTTTTCCCCTTTAGAGGCGCTGTAGGGAGATTAAACACTGGTAGCCATTTCTATATATATATCTTATGTTACTTATGTGTGTAGCTACTTATTACTCTATCATTCTAAACCTATTTAAGGCCGTGTTGATCCAGAGGAAGGCAAAAAAAAACCTTGGAGGCATGAGCCAATTGTCCTCCTATTAAGGGGGGAAAATTCCTTCCTGACCCCAAATATGGCGATCAGAATAAATCCCAGGATCAAAGTCTGATGTTTAATCTATCTGTTCAATGTGTCTATGTGTGGGTGTCTATACTTATCATGTAATGTGGTGTCTATACTTATTATGTAGTGTGGACTCTATACTTATTATGTAGTGTGGGTGTATTACTTACCTGGCCTGTGCTGAGGTGAAATCAGGTGTAATAGCCGCTCCGGTACATTCCCGCTACTCAGTGGCCCCAGGACTACTACATACGGCTGTTGTTCCTGATCTCTCCAGATGGAAACTAAGCACAGGCCACTCCTGGGTGGTGTAGAGGATCTTCAGGCTGGAGATAATTTAGATACCAGCCTGGGATTGGAGGATGCAAAGTCAAGGTCCTGGGTCAGCAGCAAGATAGCAGAGGTGTGGCATGAAGATGGCATGGAGAAAGATGATGGTTTGGACAGCCGAGGTGACATACAGCAGCAGAGACATGAGGCACAAGTCTGGAGGCCTGAAGTTCTGGGCCCTTGTCCCAGGATATTATCGGGTCCAGTTTGGTGACATGACGCTGAATCCGGCCAAGGGGTGAAGGGCTTTCTAATTCTCCGGTCAATTCAGATGTTGGTTCTCCAGAACTGGCACAAATCGTGTAAATGGCAGACGTGCCCTCCTCTCCTGCAGTTCATCCAAGCTGATGGTGGAGAAGAATGGATGCTCTCTGATGCTCCCGCACACACCGAGGTGCGTCTTAGGATTTTTACTGACCAGTCTCCTGATAAGTCGTTTCACGTCACCATTAAGCCAAGTTGGAAATTTTGGCTTCTCAGTGGTGATGGCTTTGTAAGCCATTTGCATGATGGGGCCATGGTAAAATGGGGAGCGTCCTGCTGCCATCCTGGACACCACAATCCCCAGGCTCCACAAGTCAACTGCTGTGCCGTATCTTTTCCTAAGAAGCTCCTCTGGGCCATGTAATCGAATGGGCCCGTCACTCCACGGATCTTATAGGAGGCGGTGATGCCATCTTGGGCCCGCCCCAGATCGATGATACGGATGTGGCCATCTGCATCCAACATGATGTTCTCCGGCTTTAGATCTCTGCGAAGAAAGAAGACAAGAGAATGACAAATCAGCCCAGTGATACAGGAGACGGGGGATGGGTCACTGCAGCACCAGGCAGAATAACCAATCAGGACTCTAGGAAAGCTGGTTGCATTATTTCCAGCATGTAAAGGAGACAGAAGGAAGGTGAACGTTCTGCTTACCGGTGGACGATGTTGTGTTCATGGAGGAACTGGAGGCCACATATCATGTGTAGATTCTGATGGGGAGAACAGAGCAGAGTCTCAATGTCATCACATCTTCTTCTATCAATTCCCTAATATCATGTTCTGATGGATTGTGTATCTCTAGCAGAGAAGAGGCACTGTTTATGGCAGCCTGTATTCTGCATTCTCTGCATTGTCCTTCATCCGACCTCCCACCTCACCTTTTATTCTTTCCACCCTCCTCAGTCTCCTGACTATTTACTTGCCTCACGTTGCCGATGTCCAAGCAGCCGCACATCCTGATCAAAGCCTCCAGGCTGCCACCGGACAGATACTCCTTGATTAAATATGCTCGCTCCTCAGACTTATGTGCGACTTAGAGGCGGCATAGGAACGGGCAGACTCTGGCCGCCAGGAGTATCCGCCGCAATCTCATTAATTCGTCTGCATTGTCCCGTTTGGTGATCACCTTGATGGCCATGCGTGTGTTTCAGTCGGGGACTCATGCCAGGACCACCAGAGGAAAAGAGTTCTTAACCCCTTACCAACATTTGACGTAATTGTATGTCTTAGTTGGTAGAAGGGGAGTATGGAGTTATAGCTCTAATAGCGACTTGGAGTCGAAACGGTTCGATAGAAGGAAGCTCCCTCTGCTGCTCCATCCTCCGCATCATGATCACAGTTTTTGGATGGTTGGCATGGCTGCCTAATCAACGCCTCCTTGTCTGCCATTGTGGTCCTCCTATTTAGCCTTGCCAGAGGCACAATACACTGCACTACATAAATATTACTGTGTATTGTACCAGCAATCTAATGATCGTATGTTCAGGTCTCCTACTGGGACTAAAAAAACTAATTTAAAAAATAATTAAACTTGGAAAATAAAATTACTTTTTCTCCTAAGTAATGTATAAAATAAAAAATAAATAAAAATAATTTTTTATCACAGCTTCCAGAAAAGGCCGAACTTTTACAATAAAACATTATTTAACCCGTAGAGTGAATGCCGGAAATAAACGAAATAATAAATTGCCAGAGTTGCTGTTTTTTTGGTCACCTTGGCTCCCAAAATACTAAAATGGAATAAAAAGTGATCAAAATGTAATCCACAAAGGCACCAATAAAACCTACAGAGCATCCTGCAAAAAACCAAGTGCTCACACCGCTCCACTGACCGAAAAATAAAAAGGTTATTGGTCTCGGAATATGGCGACACAAAACACATTTTTCCTTTTACAAATTGTTTTTATTTTGTAAAAATATTTAAAAATGAAAGAAACAAAATCATTTTGGTATCGCCGCAATTGTACTGACCGGCAGATTAAAGTTAACATGTAAGTTTTACCGCTCAGTTAACGCCGTGAAAGCGAAATATTTAAACCAATGTAGGAATTGCTGTATTTTTGCTATTTCTTCTAACAAAATAAGTTTTTTACATTTCCCAGTACATTATATGGTACATTGAATGGTTCTGTTTAAAAACTACAACTCATCCCGCAAAAGAAAAACAAGCTCTCATATGGCTATGTCGAGAAAAAATAAAAAAAGTTATGGATTTTGGAAGAATGGGAGAAAAAAATAAAATGAAAATCTAAAGTAGTGGTCATGAGGGCAGGAAAAATTTTGGATATCCTATTAGGCGTCCCATAGAAGAACACCACAATTATCATCTATCCAGCATGACATGACTGATAACAGAGAACAATTGATGGGAAAAAAAAGGGAATCTTTAGGTTTACCGTCCCTTTAAAATTAAATAAGGAGATATTAAATTTTCTTTGTCAAAACTGCCCCTGCCAAGAACCTGGTGGATGGTGAAGTGGCTGGTGGTAAGCCTGGAATAGGGGCTGGATGTTCCAGGGTCTTGGCTGATCCCAGGTCTTGGCTCCTCATCCTCCAATCCTCTGTCCTTGGCTCCTCTCCCCTTCTTCCTGATCTTCTTGGATTCTGTGTCGCTGTCCTCTTCCCTCTTCCTCTTCTCGTCTTCTCTCTTCTCGTCGTCTTCTCCGTGTCCAGTTGGTCGTATGCAGGTGACATGATGTCAGACGTCGTGGAATCCTCAGGTGTCATCTGCCTGGCAGTGGCTCTTGGACTTGCTCTGACATATCTGATGTGGGCATCATGAGTGCCAGTCTAGTGCACAGAGCAGTATTTCTCAACCAGGGTTCCTGGGGTTCATTATAGCCCAGTCAGGGGTCCGCAGAACAAAGTAGCAATACATGTCACTTCTACAGTAGAGATAGAAAACTCTATTTACTCAGGTTATTGGTAAAACATTTTCTTATCCAGAATATAGAATTATAAAATGCTTTACCCCCTCTACACCAACTCCTATGAGATACACAGGAATGGGAGTAGTGGTTCCCCAGAGTAGAAAAATAGTTCCATGGAAATAAGGTTGGGAGACACTGGTTCAGAGGAATGAGAGAGAACTTCATGGCGGATCTGCTATTTCTGTATTGATAGTAGATGGGGAGAGGCCAGGTGATGGGACGGATATATATCGGGGCTGGCAGTGCTGCCCATAGTTCATCAGAAACTGTACTGTAATGTTATAATAAGAGCAGTTGTGCTGAAATGCTAGCAAATGGGGTCACCCTGGCACTGTTTATAGGGCACTTTGGCACTGTTTATAGGGCACTCTGGCACTGTTTTATGGGGCACCCTAGCACTGTTTAAAGGGGCACTAGTATCGCATTAGGAAGGTGTACATAAAGCATTGGGGATTGCCCTGGAAATGTTATGTTACGGCTGACATTGGTATTTATGGACTACAGACAATGCTGTTGTGACACCAGTCGGGCACTTTACGTCTGTTGTTAGACTCAGCTCGGATATTCCTTTGTCACTAGGACTGGCAGCGCACATACAGAGATGACAGGGACACTTTGAGACGTTCCTCTTGACTGTTCTGATGCCTGAAGATAGATGTCCGCACTGTGTTTTCTGTGGAGCAGATGGGTGACGTCGAGGGATGGGACAGTAATTTAATTTTAATATTTTCCAATCCGTTTCTACACTAAAGGCAATGAAAATACTAACATGAACACTGAATGTATAATATATAATGGTGTGTGAATAGACCATAATTGTAAGATCATTTATAATGGAAACCACGTCACAGCCCCGAATCTATTGTATGAAGGACATCTCCTTCACCAGGAGGACCCCATTGACTTATTATGGACCATTGGGTTCGGTCATTGTATCATTCGTTTTGATGGAGTTTGTGACAGAGGCTCTGAAAGGATCCGCCAACACTAGAGATTGAGGCGTTGTCTCCTGCACGTCTTCTGTGTCCTCATCCCAGTACAATGTCTGTCGAGGGGGAAACATATTATTTAATTTTATTACACACATTTATATACTGGACATAACCTGTAACTAGTGAATGCATGCAGAAAGCGTAAGTGAATGCATATGTTACACTTCACATATGAATGCTCCGTCTTTTTTATTGTTGTATCGCATGTTGGTAACATTGAACCTTCTTGGAGAGAATTAGAAGGGAAAGTGGATTAGAAAGTATTTACTATTAGGAATTGTGGGGCTTGGATACGTTTTGTTACAAATGTTTGATAAGAAGAGCTGGTGGAGACTCTGGTATTATTCAGACGAGCACTTAGGGTCACAATCTCGTGTATTTGACGAAACTTTTACAGCGCTGCCCCCAGATCCCCCTCTGTCCTCCCTCCTCACTGACTGTCTCCTCTCAGTCTCATGCCCCCCAATAAACACTGATAGGGATAAAGCTTCCCTATCTTCTCCTCAAAGCAGTTCTGCAGCATCTGACAAACTATATCTTGTAATACTTACTCTAGCTACTGCAGAACATCTTTGAGAATAAGAAAAGGAGAATGGGAGAAGCTTCATACCAATCACTCCCAACATCTATTGATTGTTTGACCATATAAAAGCCGGATGTCTTGTGCTTTTTATATGACTCTGGCCCTTTTTTATAGGGTTTCAATAATTGTTTAATCAAAAAATAGCTATTTAAAGCGTTCTCTCCCAATATTTTTACAAAAAAGGAGACACCAGCGAGCGTTTTACTATACAGTCCCATAAGCAAGCCCTTCATCAAACATTTGCACACAAAAAACTAAAGCGGCTTTCTCAGAACTATGGACTGTGGATAATTTATTTGTGCCCATATCAATGCACCATTTTCTCCGTGCTGCGACATAACCTGTCCAAGTTGTTTTAGCCACTAAATGCCCCAAAAAGTCAAAAAAGTAAGTAGAAATTATTCCCCACAGGTGCTCCGGGCAAAACTCCTCGACTTCCTTGGCCCAAGGAACAAGCTCTCGAAACCTGGTAAACTGAAATCGTGAAAGCGCATCAGCCACAGAGTTATCTACGCCAGGTATATGCACCACTTTAATCCAAATATTACATTTTAGACACAGCAATACCAAATGGCGTAGTAATTTATCTACCAATGGGCATTTAGAAGACAGGCCAAACAACACTCCTTTATTATCAGTGTGAAGGAGGATTGGTTTATTTTCAAAGGCAGTACCCCATAGAGATAAAGCAACTACCACTGGAAATAATTCCAATAGTACCATATATTTTAAAACGTTATGAATAACCCAAGCCTGGTCCTATGCTTCTGCACGTCAACGACCTTCCCAAAATGCTCCAAAACCAATAGAACCGGAAGCATCGGTAAACAAATGCAGTTGCTGAGAGCTGACAAACTCTGCCTGCCAAAGAGAACGACCATTATAAGTAGACAGAAATTCAAGCCAAATTTTAAAATCCTCAAGTATATCATCTGATAATGTAAGAAGAAATCTTTGATTTTTTATATCCACGCTCTCCATAGCAGCCCGCCTACAAAAAACTTCTACCCATGGGCATGACTAGACGCAAAAGCCAATAAGCTCAATACCAACTGAAGCTCCTGAACAGAAACTTTACACATTCTAAACAATAAAGTTTTAATTTTAATAACCTTACTCATAGGTAACCAATAGGTCATGCGCTAGAGGTACCCCAAAAAGTGCACAGGTATCAACAAATGTATTCAACATTTGCAAACAAACCGGGGATTTACAGGGAACTACAAACAGAAAATCTTAGAAATAATGTAGAACACGGCCTTTCATAACCTTAACCGCAACAACCCATTCCAAAAAAACTAGAAAACGCTTCAAAATAAAACCAGGGTAAAGAACAGACCATAGGCAAACACATATCTATATAAAACTCATCTTTAAAATGAACATCTAAGGAATTACATCCAGAAGGAAGTATAGGTAAAAAAATGAAAAGCAGACTGTATATCCACCTTAGCCATGAGAGCTTTAGGTCCAAACTGTTTAACAGTTCCCCATTCAATGTATTCAGTCTAGCCAATCCTCCACCAACTGAATAGCCTGGAGTCCAGCTTTTACCTGCACTGATGCATTGTAACAAACTCTCACTTATCATTATATAACCATTATAGTTGTTTTCTGGTTGGAAAACCCATTTTCAAATTCCCTATTAGGGAATTCTGGGGTTTTAGAGGTTGTTGCCCCCCCCCCCCCATTTAGGATTCTTATCAATTAGCCAGAATGGAAAGGGGCTACAAACAGCATCTCCTACTCAGGAGGACCCAACACATCCATACATTACATGTATATTAATTGTAGAGCTGTGTAATTCTGTTTTTCCCCTTTAGAGGTGCTGTAGGAAAATTAAACACTGGTAGCCAAATTCCCCCACAGATTACAGGACCCCTCTAACAAAAAGGTATTGTAAAAAAACTTGACTACCCCTGTAAGGCTCTGTTTACATGACATTAGGGCCTTACATCTGACATATACCCTTGAATGGGTAAAACCTGGAAAATAAGACACCGGATTCATAACACATTCATAACACAGATGTTCAATGGGGATAAAAACAAGCACAAAGATGTAGATAGGTAAAAAAGGGCAATGTTATTTATAGATGAGAAGGGAGTTATATTTTATTATTGAGAATTATTATATATCTATTGAGACTACTATTATTATATACTGTGTATGTGCCATTTATTTATCTCTTATACTAAACCTATTTAAAGGCTGGGTTGGTTCAGAGGAAGGTGAAAACCCCCTTGTGAGGAATGAGCCAATTGTCCTCATATTAGGGGGGGAAATTCCTCTCTGACCCCAAATATGGCGATTGGAATAATCCCAGGATCAAAGTCTGAAACCTAACCTGTGTAATATATGGAAAAGCTGGAAAAATGTAACAATTTTTAATTTATTTTGTGAACTATTGTATTTATGCATATGTGACCTATAAATGATGTTAAATTAATACATTTATTTATATATATATAATGTTACTTATGTGTGTACCTACTTATTATTCTATCATCCTAAACCTATTTAAGGCCGTGTTGATCCAGAGGAAGGCAAAAAAAACCTTGGAGGCATGAGCCAATTGTCCTCCTATTAAGGGGGGAAAAATTCCTTCATGACCCCAAATATGGCGATCACAATAAATCCCAGAATCAAAGGCTGATGTCTAATCTATCTGTTCAATTTGTCTATGTGTGGGTGTCTATACTTATCATGTAGCGTGGTGTCTATACTTATTACGTAGTGTGGACTCTATACTTATTATGTAGTGTGGGTGTATTATTGACCTGGCCTGTGCTGAGGTGAAATCAGGTATATTAGCCACTCCGGTACATTCCCGCTACTCAGTGGCCCCAGCACTACTACATGCGGCTGTTGTTCCTGATCTCTCCAGATGGAAACTAAGCACAGGCCACTCCTGGGTGGTGTAGAGGATCTTCAGGCTGGAGTTATCTTAGATGCCAGCCTGGGATTGGAGAATGCCAAGTCAAGCTCCTGGGTCAGCAGCAAGATAGCAGAGGTGTAGCATGAAGATGGCATGGAGAGAGATGATGGTCTGGGCAGCCGAGGTGAGGCTATAGCAGAGACATGAGGCACAAGTCGGGAGGCATGAAGTTCTGGGCCCTTGTCCCGGGATATTATTGGGTCCAGCTTGGTGACATGACACTGAATCCGGCCAAGGGGTGAAGGGCTTTCTAGTTCTCCGGCCAATTCAGATGTTGGTTCTCCGGAACTGGCAAAAATGGTGTAAATGGCAGACGTGCCCTCCTCTCCTGCAGTTCCTCCCAGCCGATGGTGGAGAAGAATGGATGCTCTCCGATATTACTGCACACACCGAGGCGCGTCTTAGGATTTTTACTGACCAGTCTCTTGATAAGTTGTTTCACGTCAGCATTAAGCCAAGTTGGAAATGTTGGCTTCTCGGTGGTAATGGCTTTGTAAGCCATTTTCATGATGGGGCCGTTGTAAAATGGGAAGTGTCCTGATGCCATCCTAGACACCACTATCCCCAGGCTCCACCAGTCAACTGTTGTGCCATATCTTTTCCTAAGAAATACCTCGGGGGCCATGTAATTGAACATTCCCGTCACTCCACAGATCTTATTGGATACGATGATGCCATCTTGGGCCAATCCCAGATCGATGATACGGATGTGGCCATCTGCATCCAACATGATGTTCTCCGGCTTTAGATCTCTGCAAATAAATAAGACAAGAGAATGACAAATCAGCCTAATGATACAGGAGATGGGGGGAATGGGTCACTGCAACACCAGGCAGAATAACCAATCAGGACTCTAGGAAAGCTGGGTGCATTATTTCCAGCATGTAAAGGAGAGAGAAGGAAAGTGAAAGTTTTGCTTACTGGTGGACGATGTTGTGTCCATGGAGGAACTGGAGGCCACATATCACGTGTGGAACCTGATGGGGAGAACAGAGCGGAGTCTCAATGTCATCAAATCTTCCTCTATCAATTCCCTAATATCATGTTATGAAGGATTCTGTGTGGTCCCTAGCAGAGAAGAGGCGCTGATTATGGCAGCCTGTATTTTGCATTCTCTGCATTGTCCTTCATCTGACCTCCCACCTCAACTTTTATTCTTTGTACCCCCTTAGTCTCCTGAATATTAACTCGCCTCACGTTGCCGATGTCCAAGCAGTCGCACATCCTGATCAAAGCCTCCAGGTTGCCACCGGACAGATACTCCGTGATGAAATATGCCCGTTCCTCAGACTAATGTGCGGCAGAGGAACGGGCAGTCTCTGGCTGCCAGGAGTATCCACCGCAATCTCGTTCATTAGTCTGCATTGTCCCGTTTGTTGATCATCTTGATGGCCATGCAGGTGTTTCGGTCGGGGACTGATGCCAGGACCACCAGAGGAAATTTGGGCTTCTCGGTGGTGATGGCTTTGTAAGCAATTTGCATGATGGGGCCGTTGTAAAATGGGGAGCGTCCTGCTGCCATCCTGGACACCACAATCCCCAGGCTCCACAAGTCAACTGCTGTGCCGTATCTTTTCCTAAGGAGCACCTCGGGGCCATGTAATCGAACGGTCCCGTCACTCCACGGATCTTATTGGAGGTGGTGACGCCATCCTGGGCCCCCCCCCCCCCAGATCGATGATATGGATGTGGCCATCTGCATCCAACATGAAGTTCTTCGGCTTTAGATCTCTGCAAAGAAATAAGAGAAGAGAATGACAAATCAGCCCAGTGATACAGGAGACGGGGGATGGGTCACTGCAGCACCAAGCAGAATAACCAATCAGGACTGTAGGAAAGCTGGTTGCATTATTTCCAGCATGTAAAGGAGACAGAAGGAAGGTGAAAGTTCTGCTTACGGGTGGACGATGTTGTGTCCATGGAGGAACTGGAGGCCACATATCATGTGTATAATCTGATTGGGAGAACAGAGTAGAGTCTCAATGTCATCACATCTTCTTCTATCAATTCCCTAATATCGTGTTCTGATGGATTGTGTGTCTCTAGCAGAGAAGAGGAAATCTTTATTGCAGCCTGTATTCTGCATTCTCTTCATTGACCTTCATCTGACCTCCTCCCTCACCTTTTATTCTTTCCACCCCCTCAGTCTCCTGACTATTTACTCGCCTCACATTGCTGATGTCCAAGCAGCCACACATCCTGATTAAAGCCTCCAGCCTGCCACCGGACAGATACTCCGTGATGAAATATGCCCGCTCCTCAGACTGATGTGCGGCATAGAGGCAGCATAGGAACGGGCAGTCTCTGGCCGCCAGGAGTATCTGCCGCAATCTCGTTAATTAGTCTGTATTGTCCCGTTTGGTGATCATCTTGATGGCCATGCAGGTGTTTCGGTCGGGGACTGATGCCAGGACCACCTGAGGAAATTTTGGCTTCTTGGTGGTGATGGCTTTGTAAGCCATTTGCATGATGGGGCCATTGTAAAATGGGGAGCGTCCTGCTGCCATCCTGGACACCACAATCCCCAGGCTCCACAAGTCAACTGCTGTGCCGTATCTTTTTCTAAGAAGCACCTCGTGGCCATGTAATCGAACGTTTCCGTCACTCCACGGATCTTATTGGAGGCGGTGATGCCATCTTGGGCCAGCCCCAGATCGATGATATGGATGTGGCCATCTGCATCCAACATGATGTTCTCCAGCTTTAGATCTCTGCAAAGAAATAAGACAAGAGAATGACAAATCAGCCCATTGATACAGGAGACGGGGGATGGGTCACTGCAGCACCAGGCAGAATAACCAATCACGAATCTAGGAAAGCTGATTGCATTATTTCCAGCATGTAAAGGAGACAGAAGGAAGGTGAAAGTTCTGCTTATTGGTGGACGATGTTGTGTCCATGGAGGAACTGGAGGCCACATATAATCTCTGCTGAGTAGAATCTGATGAGGAGAACAGAGCGGAGTCTCAATGTCATCACATTTTCCTCTATCAATTCCCTAATATCATGTTCTGATGGATTGTGTGTGTCTCCAGCAGAGAAGAGGCACTGTTTATGGCAGCCTGTATTCTGCTGTAGCGCCCATGGCCGCGGGCCGTCGGGTTCACTCACCTCCCGACGCCCGCAGCCATGGATCTGTGAGCGCTGGCCTCCGTCTCCCTCCTAGGAGATGCCAGCGCTCACTTCCGCTCCGTCCGGCCGGGTCCCGTAGGGTGTGCGCGCACGCTCGCGCCCGCGCTTAAAGGGCCAGCGCGCGCACAAGAAAGCAATGGTCATTAACCCACATGATTTCCTGCTCTATAAGAATGCCCCAGCCCTTCTGATCCTTGCCTGAGCGTTGTTAGTTTTTCCCTGTCTGTCTCGCAAATGGTCCCTTAGTGTCTCCCGTTCCAGCTGTTACCCGTGCCCTGTTACCGTTCCTGTATTCCGCATTGTCCCTGTGCCTACCCGTGTTCAAGTGCCATCTGCCACGTCAAGTGCCATCTGCCACGTCAAGTGTCATCTGCCACGTCAGGTGCCATCTGCCACGTCAAGTGCCATCTGCCACGTCAAGTGTCATCTGCCACGTCAAGTGCCATCTGCCACGTCAAGTGCCATCTGCCACGTCAAGTACCATCTGCCACGTCAAGTGTCTTCTGCCACGTCAAGTGCCATCTGCTCATCGTATACTGCCCGCCACGTCTGGCGCCACTCTACGCACCTGCCTCCATCCGTGCTGAAGCCACAGCCACCGTCCGGACTATTTCAGGTACCTAAGCATTACTGTCTGCCATCTTACTTTCACATAGACTGTGACCTGGTCAGCTGCCTCCCCGCTACGGCGGAGCGGCCTAGTGGGTCCACAAACCCAGCGTCCGTGACATCTGCATTCTCTGCATTGTCCTTCATCTGACCTCCCACCTCACCTTTTATTCTTTGCACCCCCTCAGTCTCCTGAATATTTACTCGCCTCACGTTGCCAATGTCCAAGCAGCCGCACATCCTGATCAAAGCTCCAGGCTGTCACCGGACAGATACTCCGTGATGAAATATGCCCGCTCCTCAGACTGATGTGCGGCATAGAGGCGGCATAGGAACGAGCAGTCTCTGGCTGCCAGGAGTATCCACCGCAATCTCGTTAATTAGTCTGCATTGTCCCGTTTGGTGATCATCCTGATGGCCATGCAGGTGTTTCGGTTGGGTACTGATGCCTGGACCACCAGAGGAAAACAGGTGTAGAATTGGAATGAGGAGAAGAAGGAACAGGGGTGCACTGAGTGGTGGGTCAGCCTTGTAGTACCCAGCAGCTTACAGAACAACAAAGCTGAGCTCCTGGCATAATGCAGTGTCTGCTGTTAGGTGCTGTATGGAGAGTTCATAACCCCTTACCAACATTTGACGTAATTGTATGTCTTAGTTGGTAGTTGGTATGGAGTTATAGCTCTAATAGCGACTTGGAGTCTAAACTGTTCGATAGAAGGAAGCTCCCTCTGCCACTCCATCCTCTATATATATGCTCCTCATGTGTGTACCTACTTATTACTCTAACATCCTGAACCTATTTAAAGCCGTGTTGATCCAGAGGGAGGCAAAAAAAACCCTTGGAGGAATGAGCCAATTGTCCTCATATTAAGGGGGGAAAATTCCTTCCTAACCCCAAATATGTCGATCAGAACAATTCCCAGGATCAAAGGCTGATGTCTAATCTATCTGTTCAATTTGTCTATGTGTGGGTGTCTATACTTATCATGTAGCGTGGTGTCTATATTTATTATGTAGTGTGGACTCTATACTTATTATGTAGTGTGGGTGTATTACTTACCTGGCCTGTGCTGAGGTGAAATCAGGTATAATAGCCGCTCCGGTACATTCCCGCTACTCAGTGGCCCCAGGACTACTTTATGCGGCTATTGTTCCTGATCTCTCCAGATGGAAACTAAGCACAGGCCACTCCTGGGTGATGCAGAGGATCTTCAGGCTGGAGTTATTTTAGATGCCATATCAAGGTCCTGGGTCAGCAGCAAAATAGCAGAGGTGTGGCATGAAGATGGCATGGAGAGAGATGATGGTCTGGGCAGCCAAGGTGACATACAGCAGCAGAGACATGAGGCACAAGTCAGGAGGCATGAAGTTCTGGGCCCTTGTTCCAGGATACTATCGGGTCCAGATTGGTGACATGACGCTGAATCCGGCCAAGGGGTGAAGGGCTTTCTAATTCTCCGGCCAATTCAGAAGTTGGTTCTCCAGAATTGGCACAAATGGTGTAAATGGCAGGCATGCCCCCCTCTCCTGCAGTTTCTCTCTGGAGAAAAATGGATGCTCTCTGATGTTCCCGCACACACCGAGGTGCGTCTTAGGATTTTTACTGACCAGTCTCTTGATAAGTTGTTTCACGTCAGCATTAAGCCAAGTTGGAAATTTTGGCTTCTCGGTGGTGATGACTTTGAAAGCCATTTGCATGATGGGGCCGTTGTAAAATGGGGAGCGCCCTGCTGCCGTCCTGGACACCACAATCCCCAGGCTCCACAAGTCAACTGCTGTGCCATATCTTTTTCTAAGAAGCAGCTCGGGGCCATCTAATCGAACGTTCCCGTCACTCCACGGATCTTATTGGAGGTGGTGACGCCATCTTGGGCCAGCCCGAGATCGATGATATGGATGTGGCCATCTGCATCCAACATGATGTTCTCTGGCTTTAGATCTCTGCAAAGAAATAAGACAAGAGAATGACAAATCAGCCCAGTGATACAGGAGTCAGGGGGATGGGTCTCTGCAGCACCAGGCAGAATAACCAATCTGGACTCTAGGAAAGCTGGTTGCATTATTTCCAGCATGTAAAGGAGACAGAAGGTCAAAGTTCTGCTTACAGGTGGACAATGTTGTGTCCATGGAGGAACTGAAGGCCACATATCATGTGTGGAACCTGATGGGGAGAACAGAGCGGAGTCTCAATGTCATCAAATCTTCCTCTATCAATTCCCTAATATCGTGTTCTGATGGATTGTGTGTCTCTAGCAGAGAAGAGGCAATCTTTATTGCAGCCTGTATTCTGCATTCTCTTCATTTTTCTTCATCTGACCTCCCACCTCACCTTTTATTCTTTCCACCCCCCTCAGTCTCCTGACTATTTACTCGCCTTACGTTGCCGATGTCCAAGCAGCTGCACATAGTGATTAAAGCCTCCAGCCTGCCACCGGACAGATACTCAGTGATGAAATATGCCCGCTCCTCAGACTGATGTGCGGCATAGAGGCGGCATAGGAACGGGCAGCCTCTGGCCACCAGGAGTATCTGCCGCAATCTCGTTAATTAGTATGTATTGTCCCGTTTTGTGATCATCTTGATGGCCATGCAGGTGTTTCGGTCGGGGACTGATACCAGGACCACCTGAGAAAATTTGGGCTTCTTAGAGGTGATGGCTTTGTAAGACATTTGCATGATGGGGCGTTGTAAAATGGGGAGCTTCTTGCTGCCATCCTGGACAACACAATCTCCAGGCTCCACCAGTCAACTGCTGTGCCGTATCTTTTCCTAAGAAACAGCTCGGGGGCCATGTAATCGAATGTTCCCGTCACTCCACGGATCTTATTGGAGGCAGTGACGCCATCTTGTGCCAGCCCCAGATTTATAGCTCTGTGAAGAAATAAGACAAAAGAATGACAATTCAGCCTAGAGATACAGGAGACGGGGGATGGGTCACTGCAGCACCAGGCAGAATAACAATTAGGACTCTAGGAAAGCTAGTTGCATTTTTCCAGCATGTAAAGGAGACAGAAGGAAGGTGAAAGTTTTGCTTACCGATGGACGATGTTGTGTCCATGGAGAAACTGGGGGCCACATATCATTTGTAGAATCTGATGGGGAGAACAGAGCGGAGTCTCAATGTCATCACATCTTCCTCTATCAATTCCCTAATATCGTGTTCTGATGGATTGTGTGTCTCTAGCAGAGAAGGGGCACTGTTTATGGCAGCCTGTATTCTGAATTCTCTTCATTGTCCTCCATCTGACCTCGCACCTCACCTTTTATTCTTTCCACCCCCCTCAGTCTCCTGACTATTTACTTGCCTCACGTTGCCAATGTCAGAGCAGCCGCACATCCTGATCAAAGCCTCCAGGCTGCCACCGGACAGATACTCCGTTATGAAATATGCCTGCTCCTCAGACTGATGTGCGGCATAGAGGTGGCATAGGAACGTGCAGTCTCTGGCCGCCAGGAGTATCCGCCGCAATCTCATTAATTTGTCTGTATTGTCCCGTTTGGTGATCATCTTGATGGCCATGCGAGTGTTTCGGCCGGGGACTGATGCCAGGACCACCAGAGGAAAACAAGTGTAGAATTGGAATGAGGAGAAGAAGGAACAGGGGTGCACTGATTGGTGGGTCAGCCGTGTAGTACCCAGGAGCTTACAGAAGAACTAAGCTGAGCTCCTGGCATAATGCAGTGTCTGCTGTTAGGTGCTGTATGGAGAGATCTTAACCCCTTACCGACATTTGACGTAATTGTATGTCTTAGTTGGTAGTTGGTATGGAGTTATAGGTCTAATGGCGACTTGGAGTCTAAACTGTTCGATAGAACGAAGCTCCCTCTGCCGCTCCATCCTCCGCATCATGATCACAGTGTATGGATGGTTGGCATGGCTGCCTAATCAACGCCTCCTGGTCTGCCATTGTGGTCCTCCTATTAAGCCTTGTCAGAGACACAATCCACTGCACTACATAAATATTACTGTGTATTGTACCAGCAATCTAATGATCGTATGTTCAGGTCTCCTACTGGGACAAAAAAAACGAATTTAACAAATAATTAAACTTGAAAAATAAAAAAATTACTTTTTCTCCTAAGTAACTTATAAAATAAAAAATAAATAAAAATAATTTTTATCACAGCTTCCAGAAAAGGCCGAACTTTTACAATAAAACATTATTTAACCCGTAGAGTGAATGCCGGAAATAAACAAATTAATAAATTGCCAGAGTTGCTGTTTTTTGGTCACCTTAGCTCCCAAAATACTAAAATGGAATAAAAAGTGATCAAAATGTAATCCACAAGGACACCAATAAAAACTACAGCGCGTCCTGCAAAAAAACAAGTCCTCACACCGCTCCACTGACCGAATAATAAAAAGGTTATTGGTCTCGGAATATGGCGACACAAAACACATTTTTCCTTTTACAAATTGTTTTTATCTTGTAAAAATATTTAGAAATGAAAGAAACTATATCATTTTGGTATCGCCGCAATTGTATTGACCCGCAGAATAAAGTTAATATGTCTTTTTTACCACTCAGTTAACGCCGTGAAAGCAAAATCCTTAAACCAAAGGAGGAATTGCTGTATTTTTGCTATTTCAACTAACAAAATATTTTTACAAATTTTTTCAGTACATTATATGGTACATTGAATGGTTCTGTTTAAAAACTACAACTCATCCCGCAAAAGAAAAAAAAGCTCTCATATGGCTATGTCGAGAAAAAAATGAAAAAGTTATGGATTTTGGAAGAATGGGAGGAAAAAATAAAACGAAAAACTAAAAATTCTGGATATCCTATTAGGCGTCCCATAGAAGAACACCACAATTATCATCTATCCTGCATGACATGACTGATAACAGAGAAAAATTGATGGAGAAAAAAAGTTAATCTTTAGGTTTACCGTCCCTTTAAAATTAAATAATGAGATATTAAATATACTTTGCCAAAGCTACCCCTGCCCAGAAACTGGTGGATGGTGAAGTGGCTGGTGGTAAGCCTGGCATAGGGGCTGGATGTTCCAGGGTCTTGGCTGCTCCCAGGTCTTGGCTCCTCATCCTCCAATCCTCTGTCCCTGGCTCCTCTCCTCTTCCTCCTGATCTTCTTGGATTCTGTGTCGCTGTCCTCTTCCCTCTTCCTCTTCTCGTCTTCTCTCTTCTCCTCGTCGTCTTCTCCGTGTCCAGTGGATGCTATTTTTACAGTTTTCTTCCAATCTGTAGACTTTAGTCTGATCGCTGCCGTCGATAGTTGAAAGTAAACAGCAGTTTGTCATGTGCAGGTGACATGTCAGAGGTCGTGGAAACCTCAGGTGTCATCTGCCTGGCAGTGGCCCTTGGGCTTGCTCTGCCATATCTGATGTGGACATCATGAGTGCCAGTCTACTGCACATAGCAGTGTTTCTCAACCAGGGTTCCTGGGGTTCATTATAGCCCAGTCAGGGGTCCGGAGAACAAAGTAGCAATACATGTTACTCCTACAGTAGAGATAGAAAACTATATTTACTCAGGTTATTGGTAAAACATTTTCTTATCCAGAATATAGAATTATAGAATGCTTTACCCCCTCTACACCAAACTCCTAGGAGATATACAGGAATGGGAGTAGTGGTTCCCCAGAGTGGAAAAATTGTTCCATGGTTATAAGGTTGGGAAACACTGGTTCAGAGGAATGAGAGAGAACTTCATGGCGGATCTTCTATTTCTGTATTGATAGTAGATGGGGAGAGGGCAGGTGATGGGATGGATATATCGGGGCTGGCAGTGCTGCCCATAGTTCATCAGAAACTGTACTGTAATGTTATAATAAGAGTAGTTGTGCAGAAATGCTAGCAAATGGGGTCACCCTGGCACTGTTTATAGGACACTCTGGCACTGTTTATAGGGCACTCTGGTACTGTTTAAAGTTGCACTAGCATCATATTAGGAAGGTGTACATAAAGCATTGGGGATTGCCCTGGAAATGTTATGTTACGGCTGACATTGGTATTTATGGACTACAGACAATGCTGTTGTGACACCAGTCGGGCACTTTACGTCTGTGGTTAGACTCATCTCTGATATTACTTCGTCACTAGGACTGGCAGCGCACGTACAGAGATGACAGGGACACTTTGAGATGTTCCTCTTGACTGTTCTGATGCCTGAAGATAGATATCCGCACTGTGTTTTCTGTGGAGCAGATGGGTGACGTTGAGGGATGGGACAGTAGCTTCATTTGAATATTTTCCAATCCGTTTCTACACTAAAGGCAATGAAAATAATAACGTGAACACTGAATGTATAATATATAATGGCGTGTGAATAGATCATAATTGTAAGATCATTTAGGCTTGATTCACACGAGCATGTTCGGTCCGTAAAGTACGGAACGTATTTCGGCCGCAACTCCCGGACCGAACACACTGCAGGGAGCTGGGCTCCTAGCATCATAGTTTTATATGACGCTAGGAGTCCCTGCCTCGCTGCGGGACAACTGTCCCTTACTTTAATCATGTTTTCAATACGGGACAGTAGTTCCATTTTTCATAACCAGCTAGATACAGTAAAGCAGCAGCAGTCTAGAATTACCAGTGTGGGAAGGGCCATTGTTTTGGTCTTTCCCAGGCTAATAATACAAGCCTGCGGCCGCCCCAGTTCCCAACCGTCACTTCAGATGTTCCGGTACTGGATTGTAGATGGCTCTTCCTGGCACCTCTGGTGGCGCTGGATATAGGGTTACTAATGGGGGGGTTAGTGTTAGCCTCTTCACCGGCTAACATTAAGCCCCGCCTTAGTAATGGACCATATCTATCAGACAGCTGCCATTACTAAGGCAGTAGTAATGAAGTTAAAAAATAACACCAACGCAGAAAAAATATTTTATTGAAATAAAAAAAAACACACATCACTCGTTAACCCATTTATTGAAAATAAAAACGCTGTCATCTAAGTAGTCCTTGAATCTGACGTAGTCGAACAACCGAATCTGTAAAAAAAAGAAACAAACACATTAGTAACACTAATAACTAAAAAAGAAAAACCATTATTATATTTAACTTCCTCGGTCTATGACAGTAAGCTGTCATTGGTTACTTTACATCACATGGTCCCAGGCTACCTCAGTTCATTGGCCTACTTTTAAAAGTAGGACGATGTACTGAGGAAACCGGCTGGGGTTTTTTTTGTTCCAATCTGGAAAGAGTCCACTGCAGGAGTGTTTTTTTTTTTTCTAAAAAATAATAAACTGTGATCTGATCAATAATAGGGGAAATGGGCCCCAGTGTTCATGTGGGCAGGGGAGGGAATGTTAATGGGGTAGCACTGAGCATTTATTTTAGGGCAATTCACATGTAGCGTAAACTGCAGATTTTCCACAACAGATTTCACTGCGAAAAATCCGCAGCAGAATACAGTAGCAGCAAAGCTCATCTACACGCTGCATAAAAAACCCACTGAAAAACTGTTCATAAATTGACCTATAGTGCGTTTTTTTAATCCGCAGCATGTCAATTCATGCTGCGGGATCGCTGGTTTTCTCTTGCAGGTTTATCCTATTGAATTCATTGGGGAGGTAAAACCTGCAACAATTTGCACATGTTGCGATTTTTGCAGCGGAAAAGGTGCTTTCTCGGGGGCGTCAGCGCAAAAAGTGCCTAGGGCAGCACAAATTCCAGATACGGCCCTGTCCATAGTATAACATTGCTGCCATATTATGAATCTGTGATATGGTTGTGTGTATGAGGCCTTAAAGTCACGTGTACATCAGTTCTCCAACCGGTTACTCGTTGACCTTAACATTTATTAATCGCTGCTTTTTCTTTACATTATTTGTCCTTCATTCAAACCGTAGATAAGGTGATGGAAATGAACAAAAATAATAACAAATTGACTTTGAGATAATTTATGAAACAAAAATCCACAGATATTCCATTTAATTCTTTATCTTCATATGCGGTTTAAATGAAAATCAAATTGTTAAAAAAAAAAAACACAAAAAAACTGTGTCCTTAGTTTATCACTGTATATCTATTTTCTGTTACATTGCTACAAATCCCCGGCTTTCTATTCCGACAGATGACATATATGGGATATACATAGGATATGTCATAAATGTCTGATAGTCTGACAAACTCCTACTTATACAGTTAGGTCCAGAATTATTTGGACAGTGAAACAATCTTCATGATTTGGGCTCTGCTGCCGCCACATTGGATTTGAAATGAAAGAACGGAGATGTAATTGAAGTTTAGACTTTCAGGTTTAATTCAAGGGGTTGAACAAAAATATCCTGTGAAACGTTTAGGAATTGCAACCATTTTCTATACAACCGCCTCATTTCAGGGGCTCAAAAGTATTTGGACAAATTAACATTACCATAAATAAAATGTGTTGTTTTTTTTTAATACTTTGCAGAGAATCCTTTGCAGGCAATGACTGCCTGAAGTCTGGAACCCATGGACATCACCAGACGCTGGGTTTCCTCCTTTGTGATGCTTTGCCCGGCCTTTACTGCAGCGTCTTCAGTTGTTGCTTGTTTGTGGGTCTTTCTGCCTTAAAGAGGCTCTGTCACCAGATTTTGCAACCCCTATCTGCTATTGCAGCAGATAGGCGCTGCAATGTAGATTACAGTAACGTTTTTATTTTTTAAAAACGTGCATTTTTGGCCAAGTTATGACCATTTTCGTATTTATGCAAATGAGGCTTGCAAAAGTACAACTGGGCGTGTTGAAAAGTAAAAGTACAACTGGGCGTGTATTATGTGTGTACATCGGGGCGTGTTTACTACTTTTACTAGCTGGGCGTTGTGTATAGAAGTGTCATCCACTTCTCTTCAGAACGCCCAGCTTCTGGCAGTGCAGACACAGCCGTGTTCTCCAGAGATCACGCTGTGTCGTCACTCACAGGTCCTGCATCGTGTCAGACGAGCGAGGACACATCGGCAACAGAGGCTACAGATGATTCTGCAGCAGCATCGGCGTTTGCAGGTAAGTCGATGTAGCTACTTACCTGCAAATGCTGATGCTGCTGCAGAATCAACTGTAGCCTCTGGTGCCGATGTGGCCGACACGATGCAGGACCTGTGAGTGACGTCACAGATCTGCACTGCCAGAAGCTGGGCGTTCTGAAGAGAAGTGGATGATACTTCTCATCAGAACGCCCAGCTAGTAAAAGTAGTAAACACGCCCCGATGTACGCACATAATACACGCCCACTTGTACTTTTACTTTTCAACACGCCCAGTTGTACTTTTGCAAGCCTCATTTGCATAAATACGAAAATGGTCATAACTTGGCCAAAAATGCTCGTTTTTAAAAAATAAAAACATTACTGTAATCTACATTGCGCCGATCTGCTGCAATAGCAGATAGGGGTTGCAAAATCTGGTGACAGAGCCTCTTTAAGTTTTGTCTTAAGCAAGTGAAATGCAGCTCGATCGGGTTGAGATCTGGTGATTGACTCGGCCATTACAGAATATTCCACTTCTTTGCGTAATAATCTCCTGTGTCACTTTCATAGTATGTTTGGGTCATTGTCCATCTAGTCTGTGAAGCGACGTCCTATCAACCTTGCTGCATGTAGTTGAATCTGAGCAGAAAGTAAATCCCTGAACACTTCAGAATTCATCCGGCTGCTTCTGCCTTCAGTCACATCATCAATAAACACTAGTGACCCCGTGCCTTTGGCAGCCATGCATGCCCATGTCATCACACTGCCCCCACCATGCTATCACACTGCCCCCACCATGCCATCACACTGCCCCCACCATGCTACCACACTGCCCCCACCATGCCATCACACTGCCCCCACCATGCCATCACACTGCCTCCACCATGCCATCATACTGCCTCCACCATGCCATCACACTGCCCCCACCATGTTTTACAGGGGATGTGGTGTGCATTGGATCATGAGCCGTTCCAAGCCTTCTCCATACTTTCTTCCTCCCATCATTCTGGTACGGGTTGATCTTAGTTTCACGCTGTTCCAGAACTGGGCGGCTTCTTTACATGTTGTTTGGCAAAGTCTGATCTGGCCTTTCTATTTTTGGGCCGGAATAATGGTTTGCACCTTGTGGTGAACCCTCTGTATTTGCTCTCATGAAGTCTTCTCTTTATGGTAGACTTAGATACTGATACACCTACTTCCAGGAGAGTGTCCTTCACTTGGGTAGATGTTGTGAAGGGGTTTTTCTTCACCATGGAAAGGATTCTGCGATCATCCACCACAGTTATCTTCCGCAGACGTCCAGGCCTTTTGGAGTTCACGAGATCACCAGTGCGCTCTTTTTTTTTTTCAAGAATGTACCAAACTGTTGATTTGGCCACTCCTTTGTGCTATCTCTCTGATGGATTTCTTCATTTTTTTCAGCCTAACGATGGTCTGTTTCACTTGCATTGAGAGCTCCTTTGACCTCATGTTGTGGGTTCACAGCAACAGCTTCCAAATGCAAATGCCACACCTGGAATCAACTCCAGACCTTTTACCTGCTTAATTGATGATGCATTGATGATGCATTAACGAGGGAATAGCCCATGCAGCCCATTAAATAGCTTTTAAGATAATTGTTCAATTACCTTTGGTCCCTTTAAAAAGAAGCAGCTATTTTCGCGGCGTATTTTATGGACGTTATTGGAGCTGTTTTTCAATGGAGTCAATAAAAAACGGCTCCAAAAACGTCCCAAGAAGTGACATGCATTGAAAGCAATGGGCAGATGTTTGTAGGCGTAATGGAGCCGTTTTTCAGGCATAATTCGAGGCGTAAGACGCCCGAATTACGTCTGAAAACAGTGCGTGTGGACATACCCTTACTGTTGTTGAATATGATCCGACTTGACATTTATATGTGATGATAAAGCCTCTCTGAATGTCTTTATTTTGTATGGTTTGCATATTTGTACGTGTTTTGTACAAACAAAATTGTGAAAATAAAGCCTTTTTAAAAAAAAAAAAAAAAGCTACATATGAAAGAGCTGTAATTTCTAAACCCTTTCTCAAATTAGGATGTGAATACCCTCAAATTAAAGCTGAGAGTCTGCACTTTAAGCCCATGGTTAACAGCTAAACTGCCCAAACTTGTGTCACTGTCCAAATAATTCTGGACCTAACTATGTATATTACATCCAGAGTGTATTCAGACTCTTCACTTTTTCTACATTTTGTTATATTACAGCCTTATTCGAAAATATATCAGATTTATTTTTCTTTCTTATTAATCTACATAATGACAAATCAAAATTGGTTTGTTGAAATTTGTGTGAATGTGTTAAAATGATAAAAACCACATATTTCGGGGGAAGGCCAATTTACAAACGTGACTTCACAACCAGACACCGCCCTTTAAGTTATTTCCTGACAAACTGTCTTATTTACTGAGAATGGAAGGGCTGAAGCTTCTTTACGCGAAGAATAAAAAGTCAAACAATTCTTTGAAACAGAAGATACTTTTATGTCATTGCTTCCACAAAATATTAAAACAAATATCAGAAGCTGCTTTTAATCCACAATATGGTTTCTGGAACCGGTGCTCCTGGAGGCATGGCCGGTGTTAGCACCTGGCAAACCCGGACAAGTGCTGGGGCCCACTGCCATTGAGGGGGCCCCACTCAGCTGGGTGCTTCACGCTGCAGCTTTACATAGCAGCGTGCACGGTGGCAGACTGGCCCACCAGAGGATCCTCTGGTGTGCTAAGCCGCAGAATTGCATCAGTAACTTTGCTTACTAATGCAGAGCAGACGCTCTTACCCGCCGTTCACGCAAGAGACATCAGCAGGTGACGTAATCACATCAGTGTGACGTGATTACGTCACTGCACCGGGTCACAGAAAGAAGACAGGAGTGACAGCACCCATTAGCTCGTCGTGGGAACAGGTTAGCGCGTCGTCGGAACGCAAAGTGGGCCTATCTTCTATATTGGGGCACAAACTGGGGGCCTAATTAATACATAGGGGCACAAAGGGGGCCTAACTTTTTTTATATTCGGTGTCTAGTTTCTAACGTTTTACTGCCACCGCTAAATGAATTGCACCGCAAAGTGGCACACTAAAGCTCTGTCGCCAAAGGGCCCACATAAACCTGGAGCCGGCCCTGCCTGAAGGACCCTCTTCTGTGAAATAATGTCAGGGTCCAAGGTCTTCCTGGTGTCGGCTGAAACCATGGACTCAATGATCGTTCCTCTTCTCCAAAAGATCACCGATATATATTGTACAGTACACCATGTGGTTGTGTGCGGTTGGCTGGTTCACCGCGCACCATTGACTTATCTATGGAGGATAGCGGTGGTCCTGTGAGGCCTGAGGGGAACAATCATTGCTGGAAAAACCATTATTAAAAGTAGTTATAAAATTCAATTTAGACTATTCAGTGTCTGTGGTTTTAAGAAAAGGTAGTAGACATTCCTCTTGAGAAATGGTTTTGACTTTTAGGGAAGAGTTTTTCGTTGAACCGTTTTTCTAAAATTTTAACTTCAGAGTTAAATTTTTAGAGTCAGAGCAATTTTTCTTAATCCTTCTGACACTGAATATTCTAAATTTCATTTTATAACTACTTTTAATAATGGTAGTAAACAAATTAGGTCTATCCTTTGCAAACACTGGCACATACTAATGAATGATGCATTTTTGAAAAATTGCCTACCAGCTAAACCTAATATTGCATTTAGAAGATCACAGACATTACGAAACATCCTTGCTCCCAGCAGATTACGTAATCCCAAACTTATATCCACTACAATTCTTCCAACTGTGATTGGATCTTACCGTTGCGGCCACTCTAGGTGCATGTGTTGTTCTAACATTGCACATAGGGTTAAAACTTACACTTCAGTGGTTACTTTAGAAAGTTTCAATATTAACCCCTTAATGACCAGCCTATTTTAAAATGTTTTTAAACTGTGGCAGTGACTATGTCATCTATTTGTTACAATGTCCTTGCAATCTGCAATACATTGGAAGGACTATTCAACCCCTACGCTGTAGAATCAATAAACATCGGTCAAATACCAATAAAGGCTTTCCTCATCATAGCGTATCACGCCATTGTTCACTAGTACACGAGTGTAGTTTTGAAAATATTGTGATAACACCAATTGAACAAATTGCGGCTGGGATAACCAATAGATTTAACCGTCTCAAACAAAGAGAAAATTACTGGATCTACAAATTAGCATGCCTACACCCTGGAGGACTCAATGATAGATCTGAAATCTCTTTAGATTAAACATGTCCTCTTCCCCCCACAATGAATTGTTGCCCATCACTTGTTTTATCCATTTATAGATCCACATAGACATCCTATTCAATATTTGATTTTCCTCCTGACACTCTTGATAAATCTGATTGTCGTTCTTTATAGATTTATTACGTTTCTCACCAGATAATATAATAATGTAAGTACAATTACCATTATCATTATCACTGTACCTGTATCTATTTGTTCTGAACAAGCAGGGTCCCTTATTGATGTCCTCTGTTCTTGTACATGTCGATGTACAAGATAAATCTTAGGGTATGTGCACACACACTAATTACGTCCGTAATTGACGGACGTATTTCGGCCGCAAGTAGTGGACCGAACACAGTGCAGGGAGCTGGGCTCCTAGCATCATACTTATGTACGATGCTAGGAGTCCCTGCCTCGCTGCAGGACAACTGTCCCGTACTGTAATCATGTTTTCAGTACAGGACAGTAGTTCCACGGAGAGGCAGGGACTCCTAGCATCGTACATAAGTATGATGCTAGGAGCCCGGCTCCCTGCACTGTGTTCGGTCCGGGACTTGCGGCCGAAATACGTCCGTCAATTACGGACGTAATTAGTGTGTGTGCACATACCCTTATTGTGTCGTTCTTAACAGATTTACTAAGTTTCTTGCTAAATAATATATTATTTTAAGTACTATTACCATTATTATTATCATCACCCTACCTGTATCCATTTGTTCTGATTGAGCAGGGTCCCTTATTGATGTCCTCCGTTCTTGTACTTGTCGACGTTTCTGTAAATCGCCAAACTGCTTATTTTGTCCTACCACGGCCCCTGTAATTTATTTACTGCTCTTGCGTATCCTTGGCAAAAAGGACGCTGCTGACTGTCAAAACTCACGGCAAGCTCTACGGAGTCTCCCACGATCCTGGATTTGGTATCTCTTATTTGTTTCTTTATGGCTTTCTGTCTGACATTATTGCTAATACAATTCTCTGTTTCTCTTAGTGATTGCTCCGCGATCACTTATCTCTCTGACACAGGAGATCGTTACTCAGTGCATTCACAACTCTGTACAGCTGAAAGCCGTCTCTTTTATTATACATTTATTTCTTTACGGTGTCTCTCTCCATTAGGGTATTACTTTTTATAATTTTATTAACACTTGCTATATGTTTTATTGCATTGCTGTTTTACTATTTGTAACTTCATGTGTCACTGTGATGTCATGGGTGAGCTTTGACCTCACGATTTTTGCGCCCTTTTTTCTGTGTTTGTATGTTTAAACCTCCATAAATAGAGGTGTTATTATGTTTTGCTGCTATTGGCCTGATGAAGACGTTAGTCCAATGTTGAAACGCGTTGCCTGCTTATCTCCATTAAAACTAGGTATTTATTTGCTAACTACTTGTCATCATCATGATCTTCACTAACAGCAGCGCCTCCCTTTAGGTCCTCTTACACATCAAAATGTGTATTGTTTTTAGTTAATTTTAATTGTTCTCATATAGTAAGTAGGCTGCGCATTCATAAAAGGGGTACTCCGGGATAGCAATACAATCCTCTGAATACTTTAACATGTAAATACAGGTTAGTTTGCCATATACAGTACTTACATTTATTTTCCGATCGCCGTATTTCCATACTGGTCACCAAAAATCGCCACTTCCGCCGACGGCAAGTACGTCTCTTTTTTTTAAAATCTCTTTTCTAGTACACATGATATGTGTACCGGCATATCATTTGTGACATCACTGTGCACTGAAGTAGGTGGCAGTCTGTAGCCTCAATTTCCACCTTCTCTAAACATTCGTGGTAGATGCCAGCCAGTGCAAGGCAGCATGGCATATACTATACAGGGTGGGCCATTTATATGGATACACCTAAATAAAATGGGAATGGTTGGTGATATTAACTTCCTGTTTGTGGCACATTAGTATATGGGAGGGGGGAAACTTTTCAAGCTGGGTGTTGACCATGGTGGCCATTTTGAAGTCGGCCATTTTGTATCCAACTTTAGTTTTTTCAATGGGAAGAGGGTCATGTGACACATCAAACTTATCGAGAATTTCACAAGAAAAACAATGGTGTGCTTGGTTTTAACGTTACTTTATTCTTTCATGAGTTATTTACAAGTTTCTGACCACTTATAAAATGTGTTCAAAGTGCTGCCCATTGTGTTAGATTGTCAATGCAACCCTCTTCTCCCACTCTTCACACACTGATAGCAACACCGCAGAAGAAATGCTAGCACAGGCTTCCAGTATCCGTAGTTTCAGTTGCTGCACATTTCGTATCTTCACAGCATAGACAATTGCCTTCAGATGACCCCAAAGATAAAAGTCTAAGGGGGTCAGATCGGGAGGCATTTCTTCTGCGGTGTTGCTATCAGTGTGTGAAGAGTGGGAGAAGAGGGTTGCATTGACAATCCAACACAATGGGCAGCACTTTGAACACATTTTATAAGTGGTCAGAAACTTGTAAATAACTCATGAAAGAATAAAGTAACGTTAAAACCAAGCACACCATTGTTTTTCTTGTGAAATTCTTGATAAGTTTGAGGTGTCACATGACCCTCTTCCCATTGAAAAAACTAAAGTTGTATACAAAATGGCCGACTTCAAAATGGCCGCCATGGTCAACACCCAGCTTGAAAAGTTTCCCCCCTCCCATATACTAATGTGCCACAAACAGGAAGTTAATATCACCAACCATTCCCATTTTATTTAGGTGTATCCATATAAATGGCCCACCCTGTAGATTGAGGACAGGAAACGGTCACAGACTGGAAGAACAGAATGTAAACAAACCAAAGCTCGGCCGCAGAATCGGGACTGTGAAGCATATTGATGAAAACGTTATTTGGAGCACATTAACACGCCATAATAAGCAGGAACACAAATTTCAACTTTATTTATCAGGAAAACCCCTTTAAGGCCCTTTTGACCTGCCTGCAAATTCTTGCCGCAATTTGCGTTGCGTTATTCGCCCGCGGCCATTGAGCACTGCGGGCAAAAAACACTGCGAAAAACGCTTTTCCTGCCTACTATTGATTTCAATGAGATGTCTGAGGCAGAACCGCGGCAAGAAAGAGTATGCTGATTTTTTTTCCCCTGCGTTCGGCTAAAAACCGATGCGGAAAAAAAACGCCTCCACCTCCTATTGAAATCAATGGGAGGCAGTTTCGGCTGTTTTTGTGCCGCTGATTCCGATGCGGTTTTCGCGTAAAAAAACTCAGTGTGAACTGGGCCTAATAGTGCCCTCTTTACTTCAATGAAAATTTTAAAATGTAAACTCACCTAACCCAGCTCCCATGACAAGCTGCTGCATCTTCTGCCCGCTCCCCGTCACAGGTGGCGCAATGCAGTGATGTCATTACGCTCTAGTAGGTCACAGGCCTAAAAAACGTGCGTGCCCTTCACATCTACTGCTCAATCCTATATCCATCATGGTGCCCCCTAGCGGTGAAGACTACTTCAACATTGTAAACTTTTATGGAAAACAATATTGGGACCCTGGATTCATCGCCATCTGTATATGGTACCCAAAACAAAAAGGTTAATGCGACTTCCGGTTCCGGCGCTGGGATGTGAGGACGGAGCTACATGAGCTCCTGAAGCCCTGATCCCCTAACCCATCTACGCCACACACCCGCAGGATATAAACACCCCGGCATTAGGAGGAGAGGTGGGGGAAAAGAACCGGGCGGTTTATGGAGAGATATCTCCTTCGGAGCGGCAGCAGAGAGATCTCCTGTCCGGCCGAGCACAGCACACGAGGTGAGGGGCCATCCAAGATGGCGGCGCCGCTGCAGCCAACACATTCACAGAGCCGGTCTCAGAGCCCAGAAATTCAGAGGGAAATGCTATCGCCGTCGGCAATGTCTGACTCACAGATTGATTATCGGAAGCTGGCAATTGAGGTAGCTACCCAACTGGCCCCCGACATCAGAGAATCCTTAATAGCCACAGTCACAACAACGCTCCAAAAACTCCAAAATGAGGTGACATCTCATGACAATCGACTAGATGAATTGGAGCAGCGGGTTGGTCTCATGGAGGATGAATCAGCAGGGGCACATACCTGCATTAGAGACCTAATGCGAGATAATACAAAACTCAGAGACCGCTTAGAAGATCTTGAGAATCGGTCCAGAAGAAACAATTTAAGGATAGTGGGACTGCCTGAACATATTAGACCACAGCTCCTCCAGGGCATATGCGAGACGGAGTTACCAGAAGCGCTAGGCCTGACCAGATCTTGCAGAGTGGAAAGGGCACACAGAGTGGGCCCCCCTGGTCCGAGCGCCAACGCCAAAGGAGAGCCGCAAAGCAGACCGCGCCAGGTGATCATGCGGTACTTGGATTACAATGACAAAGAGGAACTCTTGCGCACTTTCAGGAACCGTAATACCCCTTTGCATATAAGGGGGACAAAAATCATTCTGTTTGCAGATTATTCGGCGGAAGTCACAAGGCGTCGGAGAGCATTTGGAGGGGTCTGCACCTCCCTTTACAAACGCAAAATCAAATTTCAGCTAAAGTATCCGGCCACTTTGAGGATCATACAGACGGATGGCGCCACCAAGGTATTCCACAATCCTGAGGAGGCGGCATTGTATGTAGACAAGATCCCTGGACTTCGGGGTCCTAGACAATCGGGAGAGGAGACTGCGAGTCAAGGTACAGGAGAGGAAGGTCCCCGTGCACCAGTTTCTTCACCGAGGGACTGTACATGGTCAGATATCGCCCGCAATTCCACTTCCTCACCCAAGCAACAACGGGCAGAATCGTCGAAGATGCCACATCGACAACGTTCAGAAAACCGGCTTGCAACCATCCCGGACTGATAAGTATCGCATAGAGGCTCCATGAGCGCATTTGATTGTGCCTTATATATTTATGTGGCAATTGGTTCTGGTGGGATATTATGATGACAAAATTCATGCTATAATAGGCATAAGCACTTGTACTCGTGTTGTATAGGAAGCCCAACTTATTTTGATACCATAAAAATTAAAATATGAAGTTCCAGTATATCACGAAAAGATGGCGGGAAGGGGAGGGGGGGAGGGGTCACAGACCAGAAAAAAGTGAAGTTATGTATGCCAATTTAAAGTTTGTCTCACAGGAAATGCTGGTGACATTCCTGGATGGGCATTTTGTTGTTAAAGGTTGTGCCAATTCTCTGGCACCAAATGTAAATATTGTTATTGTAATGTTGGGAGCAATCTGGAGCAGACGCCGCCGAGCGGCTACCAAGGCAACAAAGCACTTTTGCCTAGAAATAGATATATATGACCAGTCAATAGTGAACCTTTTCGGAACGCCCAATTTATGCAGCTGACCTCGTGGAATGTAAAGGGGCTCAGGTCCCCTAACAAGAGAATGATGGTACTCCGTCACTTAAAAAAACTCCATACGGACATCGCTCTTCTTCAGGAGACACATTTGGAGGAGAGCGACTTCCACCGCATGAAAAAGTTGTGGGTGGGCCAAGTATACGGCTCTTCAGCTTGTGGCCGTAAAGCGGGGGTACTTATTTTAATAAATAGAAACCTGGTTCATGAGGTAATCCACACTGATGCAGATAGGGAAGGGCGACTGCTCCATATTACTCTAAGCACACCATGCGGGGTATTAAGCATTTATAACGTGTATGGACCTAATAGTGATAATATTGCGTTTTTCAATGGTTTGGAAAGGGCCCTTATGTCAGATAATGTCCAGCACAAAATAGTGGGAGGCGATTTTAATTCAGTTTCTGATCACAAGGAGGATAGACGCACACACAGTCCACAAAGCACGGGATCCATTCCAACAGGGGCTCCCAGAAAACAGGACCGAGTGTTGGGACCCCTGATGGAAAGAACACACTTAATAGATCCCTGGAGAAGGGGTAACCCGGATGCCCGGGAATTTACACATTACTCCCACGCTCAACAGTCCTGGTCTAGGATAGACTACCTTTTAATACCCCCAACACTACAACCGAGGCTGGGGGCCGCTGAGATAGGGGACCTAGTGATCTCAGATCACGCCCCGGTACGAGTAGATCTTCAGGAAATATATCCCAGAGGATCAGACTTCATATGGAGATTCCCGGCTCATTTAGCAACTGATGACACCTTTGTGAGACAGCTAAGAGGGTGGTGGTTAGAATACGCGTCGACGAATTCAGAACACAGAAATGACCCCTCACTGTACTGGGATACGGCCAAGGCAATGCTAAGGGGGAGGATAATGGCGTATACTGTCAGCAAAAAACGGGAAATAACACAAAAATTTAATGCTTCAAGTGCTGCACTGAGGGCAACCTATACAGCATATTTGGCACACCCTACACTAGATGCTAGACAGGCCTGGATTCAGGCAAAACACTCTTTTGACGAGTGGGCAGCTCAGAAAGAAACAATGCATACTCGAGACTTTGAAGCTACTTTACATAAGTTCGGAAGTAAGGCGGGTAAACTTTTGGCCAATATGGCTCGAGGAAAGCGCTCAGTGCAACACATAGCGAAATTAAGGGATCATAATGGGCGAGAAACATGCGATCCAACTAGTATTAATTCCATCTTGGCTAAATTCTATGAGGAACTATACTCTGATACATCTTCCCTTTCACTGACAGACACACTGTTAGACAAGGTCACTCTACCGGTCATCTCCGCGGAACAGTTGCAACTTCTAAATGCCAGGGTCACAAGGGAGGAGGTGGATGAGGCAATAAGAAACCTTAAATATAGTAAGGCGCCTGGCCCAGATGGGCTGACTGGCGAATTTTTTAAAGTAACGCGGGAACAGATTACGGAGACTTTGGTCTCCTTGTTTAACAATGCTCTGGGAGAGGAGGGACTACCACCATCAGCAGACACATCTTATGTGAAATTATTGCTTAAACCTGGAAAGGACCCCCTACTACCAGGGTCATACAGGCCCATATCGCTCATAAACGTAGACGCTAAACTCCTTTCCAAAATCATGGCTGATAGGTTAGCGAATATAATGCCGTTCCTCATAGCCCCAGAACAAGTAGGTTTTATTAAGGGTAGGTCGGCGGTCACCAATATTAGGACGGTTCTGGCAGTACTAAATAGAGTACAGCATAACCCATTTCCGGGGGAACATTCGGCTTTACTTTTACTTGACGCGGAGAAAGCTTTTGACAATGTCCGTTGGGGTTGGTTGGATGCTGTCCTGGATAAGATGGAAATAACAGGGGCATTCAGGATATTATTACACCACATATACAAAGACCCTAAGGCTAGAATCTCCACACCGGGCTTTCTGTCTAAACCATTCCGGTTATGTAAAGGTACAAGACAGGGGTGCCCGCTATCGCCACTGTTGTTCAATCTGGCTTTGGAGCCGCTGGCGCGTTATCTGGCGTCATCCAATTTATATACGGGCATAAGGGTGGGGGAGATGGAGGTCAAGGAAACGTTGTTTGCAGATGACATCTTGTTATTTCTCGCAGACCCCCTTAAAGATGTTCCGCGTATCTTCCAGGCATTGAACGACTTTGGGAGCTATTCAGGGTACAAAGTTAACACGTTAAAATGCCAGTTATTAGATTTGGGAACGCAGGACCCAGCATATAGGCGGTCCCTAGCCTCCCTGAATGTTGAGATAGCTAAGTCAAATATTACTTATCTGGGTATTAAAGTGGGTCGGGCACCCAACTCGCTGTATGATCTAAATTATCCCCCCCTTATACAGGATATCCAAGCAGACCTTCTGAGATGGCACAGTTTACCTCTATCACTGATGGGAAGGAGCTGTTTGGTCAAAATGTCAGGATTTGCAAAATTACTCTACCCGCTCCAGACTATCCCACTTCTGGTCAAGCACTCAGATATCAATGTACTCAACTCATCATTTACCAAATTCATATGGGGGGGAAAGAAACCAAGAATAGCGCTCACGAAACTCATGATGAGGAAGGCGGAAGGAGGGGTCAATTTCCCTAATATTCGGGGTTATAACCTGGCCTGTCTGAGTAGACATCTGCTAGATTGGAAACACAACACAGAGTTCCACTCCAATACTAGACTGGAGAGACAGCTAGCAAAACCTTGGGATCTCATGGCTCTGGTACACACAACGTTCACGTGTCTCCCAAAGATCGTCAAGAAATCATCTCTGTTACGAGATACCATCATTGCCTGGAAGGTATTGCGCAAACATTATAACCTCTCTTATCGCATTTCAAAACACATGCCCTTATGGCAGCACCCAGAGTTTGCAGCGGGAAGATCTAACAAACTAATGTCAGAATGGAGGGAGAAAGGGGTAGCGACACTGGGGGATATGTTCCACGCGCAGGATAAGAGGTGGTTAACCTTGCAAGAGCTCCAGAATAAATACGTTTTTGTACGGCATCAGCACTTACAGTACTTACAAATAGTTAATCACTGTAAAACTAAACTTGCGGATGTAGCGGATGAGGTCCCCCCCAACCTGTTTGATTCATGGTTCACGGACAATCGCAGACACTCCATCTCCCAATTATATAGTACACTCAGACCATCACTAGTGAAGATGTCCCCGGGTCAGGCCTTTGGGAGATGGGAAAAACTGTTTAATTTACCAGGCATTGAAAAGCATATTGAGAAAGGGTTGGTGGATTTCAGGGCACATGTGCACAACGAAAACTGGAGGGAAACTCATTTGAAGATCATTCACCAAGCAATATATGCATTTACCTTGGCTCCCTCCGCCTCACAACCAGATAGGAAAACGGCATGCCCTAGATGTAATATCTCAAAGACGGACATGTATCATGGCCTTTGGGCATGTGCACATATTCAGCCATTCTGGGGGGAGATAACATCCTTACTGCAGCAGGTGGGCAGGTTCCATGGGAATTTAGGGCCAATGGAGGTCTTATTCCATATACAACATGATGGAGAACTAGAAGGGACAGAAACGACACATTTAGCTCCCATGGCCCATGCCACACTGATTGTGGCAAAGAGATGCATACTCCAAAACTGGCTGGTAGCTGAAGTACCGACTCAGAACATGGTGGTCCAGGGGTTGAGGAAACTGTTTTATCTAGACCGCATTGGTATATTGCAGAATAAAGACACGCAGAGCAAAAAATTCTTTGAGAAATGGAAGCTGTTCCTCACAAAATATTTCACCAGTGCAGAACGAAGGGACATCATAGATCCATTTACGGGAACGTCATGGTACCTGATTGAAGATCTCAAGGGCACTTTAGGGGCACTGAAAATATCACGGGAGTAAAGCATATATATCCTCTTGGATTTCTTTATTCTTGCGGACTAGCTGCCTGAGTAGGTGAACTGCTCCATGAAGCTCCAATTGTTATGTATGCTCCCATTTCTTATTTGTTTTGTGTATTGTTTAGTTATGTTAGGTAGGCAGACATGCAAAGTTATGTAACAATGTTTACAGGAATACCCGACATGTGGGGTTAAAGGATGGGAAGGATAGAGGAGATGAAGGAGGGCTGATAGCCTATGGGAATACCTTCCAAGGTTAAACCTAGCTTGCTAGGAAGTATTCACTTTCACATGTTCATTTATACATTTTTTGTAATGTTTATTATTATGGCAATGCATTACTGTATGATTTGTGTTTTTTTTTTGTGTTGAAAAAATGCAATAAAAAATATGTTTTAAAAAAAAAAAAAAAAAAGGTTAATGCATCCAACAAACACAACTTAAAGTCCAAGCTCATAACTGTATGACAATATATCGAAGGTGTCTCACTTCCCAGGACGCACTCTACTTGAGGGGGTCGTACCACCCCCTTAATTGTGTATAAGGAGAAGTCGGAAGGCTGCCTCCACATCTGTTTAATTATCGAAGAAACCACGGCACTCAGTATAGAAGGGTGCTCAGGTATGGTTCAACTCCGTAGTATTTTGGTAGAAAACCTAGCACTCCAAAAATTCTTTGTTTTTTGAAAAATAATTTTATTTGCAATCCACAGACTTAGACAATGTGACGTTTCAGTCAAAATAACAAGACCTTTTTCAAACAGTCTGTAAAATTAATAAAGATTTTTTTTCTATTAATAACCAATAACAATTTTCATGTCATCACCATCAAAAAATTAAATTTACGCTAATATGAAAATAATCATATCAATATAAACAAATGTTCTGCATACTGCATTATATATGATCAAAAAATAAAAAAACTTCTCATATGTTATAGATATTGAGAATCATATCTTATTATACATAGGAAACGAATATGAGAAACATTCATTGGAATAAGTCTTACACTGTAACAGAAAGTACTTTTACTGCTGCATGGAAAAAATCGAATAAAAAAATCTAATCATAGGTATAATGAGTCAGCCTTACCGGTTTAGTATAAACAACAGGAGCTGTGCTGTGCTGCGACGTCCGTCGCTAGCAAGGAAATGAGAGCTGGTCATTCATATCCCTCAAGGTTTTTAAACACTGAGCCGATTCCACCTCTGTTTTGTTATAAGTGCCCCCGAGCCTGCCAAGTCCACTGCTCGGTCAAATGATGAATAGAAAACCGAATACAAATCCCTCCCTATCGCATCATTTACCGACTACCCTTTTGGGAAAGATAGATGATGAATCTTCCTGAACTTCCCCTTTTTGTTTTTTAGTAAACACTCCGGACGGCGAGATTCGCAAACCCGAGAATTTACGGCTCCGAAAAAGGGACTGCCATCCTGCCCAACTCAACTTCTTTCTTCACCTTCTCACTAACAACCTCAGGAAAATGCTCTGACAATTTTAAATTAGGCAGAGGGGCTACCCTGGAAGCCCCATTCCCCAGGATCCAAAAACCACATTGAAACCCATCCTGAAGGGGACATCGTACTTAGCCTCACCGGCGTAATTTTTAACGGCCCTCATAAAATATTTGGAATACGTATTCTGGCCCCACAACCGGAACATTCTTCTAGCAACAGCCGACTGTTCCGAGCTTGTTCTGCCAGCCCTTCAGAAAAGGGAGTTTTCCACCACATATCCGGATGCGCTGAAAGGCACTGACGAAAATGCTTGTCATAGCGTCACTATGCCAGGCCCCCATCAGTACAACACGCTTCCCATAAGCTACAAGAAGATAGATGCACAGTCCTGGATGCTGGTATACATACAGAACGCCCTCAACCAGTGCTAGCATTATGGGAATCTTCCTATATCGCCGCAAACGCTTCTCCTTGCACTTCTTTGTCAGCCGAGGCTGTTTCCCTCATTTCCGCAAATTCGTTTAATGGCAGAAAGGAAAAAAACTCTTAAAACTCCCTTCTCTATTCTTTTTCTTACATCTTGCGTCAAGTGGGTCCCTAGGGGGCCAAATAAAGTCAAATAGAAGCCCTGTCCTGCTGTATCCGCAACTTTGGAAGATAACCACACATCTTCTGTCAAATACCCTAGGGGACTCTCCCCCTCCCTCCATGCCTAACCATGCCTGAGCTGTGCCGACATAACCCCTAATGGACACAAGTTCACCAGCCCCCTTTATCCCATTACCCTGCCTGACCAGTCGTTCCCACAAATCATCTAACACATGCACCAAGTCACCAGACATGCCACAGCACTCACCTGCCCGTCCCATACAGGACAGTAATGCAGCTCCTCCCGCCAGACCCCTGCTGTCTTCTCCTCCTCAATGGCCTCCCCATGGCCATCTGACCGGTTCTACTTTTTACACACCAGGGAGCGCTGGAATTCCCATCACCGGGGGCAATAAAGAAGATCGAGGAGACAAAACCAGCCGAGACCCCTGTTGCCTATGCCTCTTCGCTGACCTCTCTAATTGATGATGCGGGCTCCTTCTGGCATGCTGGTCACCAGCACGACTCCCGCTAACTACTATTGGCCTGGTTCATTTCAGGAAAAGTGATCCCTGTACGTGTGTGTGACCTCATGCACTCCGCACTGCAGGAAGCGCCATAGGAACACTAACTGCAGGCCCTACCATCAAGTCCCAGGTGTAGCTTCCGCTGCAAAAAGTTCCTCCTCTTCAGCACCTGACCTTACTGGGGTTCAGGTGCCAGCCGGCAGACCACGCGCCCGACTGCTACCCCAACGTGCCTGCCGTACGTCATCAAGCATCCGCCTGGCTTTCTCACTGGGCCCCACCACCTTAGCAGAGAGGGTGGATCACGTTCTGGCCCTCGTCACTGCCCACAGCGGGCCTTGATAAATCGATCACCCGATCTGGGGAACAGCCACCCAAGATCCCCCCATCTGGCTCCATAGTCAGTAGACCACTCTGCATCCCACCCACTGCCTGTCAGCAGGAGGCCTGTCTCCACCTCGTCCTGGAACTCCTAACCACCTCATGGCTCAAACGCCTAGTCTCCTGCCCCGACCGCCACTCCTCCCCTCAACAGCTTTACTTTTGCTTTTACTTCTCTTTGTTTCCCTCACCGGACAAGGACTCCAGGTCTGGCAAGCACTGAAGCGATCAAGGCCTCCATGTCCTGTCCAACTGCATGGGTTGCACCTTCTCCCTTCACTGTTCACTGATGCTCTGCATGTCTTCACGTCAAGGTGCCAACATCCCCTTTGCTGAGTCATCAAGACACCCCTCCTCTCTAGGAGCATTCCGGAGCTCAGACACAACATACACTACACACAGCATGCACTATACATACATACATACACACACACACTATATACATACCACACACAGCATAGACTACACATACACTGTACATAGATTACACATACACTACACAGCATTCACACATATATATATATATATATATATATATATATATATTACACACACACACACACACACACTCTGGCCGGGGATTCCGCTCATAGAGGGAGCCCCTGACTTCACTGTTCATATATGGACAGTGACATCAGGTGCGCCTCCTGGAGCACCGGAATCCCCGGCCAGAGCGTTGCCGGCGCTCTAGCCGGGGGTTCCGCTACTGGAGGAGCCCTAGTAGTTACTGTCCATATATGGACAGTGTCGTCAGGGGCTCATACAGGAGAGGGATCCCCGGCCAGAGCGTCGGCAACGCTCTCGTTGGAGATACCCCTCTTAGAGTCTGGTTCTCTCTACAGGGGGGAGTATGTGGCATCATCTACAGGAGGGAGTGTGTGGCATAATCTACAGGAGGGAGTGTGTGGCATAATCTACAGGAGGGAGTGTGTGGCATAATCTACAGGAGGGAGTGTGTGGCATAATCTACAGGAGGGAGTGTGTGGCATAATCTACAGGGGGAGTGTGTGGCACTATTTGCAGAGTGTACTGTGGCACTATCTACAGGGAGCAGTGCGTGGCACTATCTACAGGGAGCAGTGCGTGGCACTATCTACAGGGAGCAGTGCGTGGCACTATCTACAGGGAGCAGTGCGTGGCACTATCTACAGGGAGCAGTGCGTGGCACTATCTACAGGGAGCAGTGCGTGGCACTATCTACAGGGAGCAGTGTGTGTGGCACTATCTACAGGGAGCAGTGTGTGTGGCACTATCTGCAGGGAGCAGTGTGTGTGGCACTATCTGCAGGGAGCAGTGTGTGTGGCACTATCTGCAGGGAGCAGTGTGTGTGGCACTATCTGCAGGGAGCAGTGTGTGTGGCACTATCTGCAGGGAGCAGTGTGTGTGGCACTATCTGCAGGGAGCAGTGTGTGTGGCACTATCTGCAGAGAGCAGTGTGTGGCACTATCTGCAGGGAGCAGTGTGTGGCAATATCTACTGGGGGAAGTGTGGAGCACCATCTAGAAGAGGCACTGAGTGTGGCACTATCTACGCTGGTTTTTACTCTGCCAATAGTGGTCATCAGATATCGCCTAGCCCTAGTGATAAAGTGAGACATCACCTACCTGTAAACATCTAGATAACCAGAAAGATACTGGCCACCATAATAGTAGTCAGCCAAACTAGTGCAGATATTTTTGTTTATTTGTTTGCAGAAATTCTGGGACAAAAGCCACACCCATAAGACCACACCCTCAGTGTCCCTGGGAAAAAAATTAGACTGTTGCCAACTATGATAGTGCATAGCGTCAGCGTTTTTTTTAGAGCACCAACTCTTGTTGATGTAGACATATTTGGTATATATTTACTTTGCACACCTTGGTCTATTATATTTAAAGTGAAGGTAGACATGGTTGCCAACGGCACATCAATACAAATGCAATGGTGAGGTTGTTTGCTTTCAGGAAATCTATAGTGTTTGGGGATTCCTGTGTTTTTTATAGGTTGTTACTTTTTTTAATTTCCAACTTAAAACCCGATTTTTAGTCTCTGCCCTCTGCATGAAGACAAAGGCAAAAATGGTATGAATAAACTCTGCACATATTGAACTTGCTGCATCTAATTTTCTGCTTGGCTCACACTTTTAGCCCCAAATATCAATTTGTATGAATTTTTATGAAACATTTCACTTTGAAATAATAGCATGACAGTGTCTGTGTGTATAAAGTGCTGTGTGGCATTTTGAATGGCATTTTGACAATGTGGCAGGTGTCTAGATATGAGGTAGGGTGATTTTTTATTTAGTCATTTAGGTTTTATATGTACATGTCAAAAGTGTGAAAATTGTCCTGGCTACAAAAGGTGCAAAATATTCAAAAACCCCTGGCAGCAAAAGGGCCGACACAGTTTTTTTGAAAATCTTTTTATTAGGTCAACACAGTGGATACATGAAAAGAATAATAAATCCAGATTACAATCAAAAGACAAATAGTATAATACTTTGCCTACCAAGATTACATTTTTATATATTTTTTTATTTAAGGGTTATTTAATTTCACATAAATGTATTTTTACACAAATCATATTACTATAATTGGAAGAGGTAAAGATAAGTGTGGTTCAATTATTGTCCTATGCTTTGCCTGCATCCCTATTAATCACATTGTCTCGATTAATTGTATTGGAACGGACTACAAAGAAGGGTAAAAACAGCTTAGAATGAGTCAGACCATGTCATGTCCTATCTCAACCTGCACTATCAGATATTTTTTATCAATACTTTTAGGTGAAAAACTGCTTACACATTCCTTTCTTTCTGAGCAATAACAATGTAATAAGCTGTGAAATCTGATTTGTCTTCTAGAGCATCTTCTTTCTTCTTAGAACATTCAAGGTTTTCAATAACGTATCCAGCTCCAGTTATAGTTTCCCTGAGGAAGGCTTCACTAATGGTCAGGCCAGAGAACTTAACTTGGCCTACCATATAGTAAGTGTTTCCCAAGACACCCGTGAGGACCAAGTAACCACCCAGTTTTAATAATTTAGTAACGTTTTTTAGAGCAATGACATATGATTCAAAATCTTTACATGCTCCTTCCAGACACAGGCAACTCAGGACACAATCAACTTGGGGAATAGTAACCGGCTCTATGGGATTGCTCTTCAAAACATCACACTTCAGGACTTGTTTTATGGTTCTTCTTAGTCCTTCTTCCTTTTCTTGCCAAGGTATCCTGGAACAGAAGAGGGGTCATTACTTATACAACATATTTTATCTATGAATACAATTTTAATTTGGAAGGATAGACCGTACCAGGTAAAGTAGAACAGGACACATACTTCCTTGCTATAATTTTGAAATTTTAACAAAAAGAAATGGGCAAATGTTAGGAAAACTCCTTAAGATCACCATGAATATTGTTCTATCTTCTGGGCGGTTCTGGTTTTACCTTGAGCCTATCTCTTTTCTCTGTCCTTCTGCCTATCAGGTGTAGGGTTAGTATTTATGCTATGCTTCCTCCACCTGTTCTTTGCTTGTGAATTTCCTGTCTGCATGTGTTTTGATCAAACTACTTACCTACACCCTTTACCTCTGACTTCTGGACTTCTTGGAAATTGACCTCGGCGTGTATTTGGATAACCCTTTGTTTACAGATTTTGACTATCTGCTCCCGGCTGTTTCTGACCGCTGCTTTAGCTGATATCCACTTGCTTACTGTTTTGGACATTATTTACCCTCTAGCTGTCTGAGGTGCAATGCAGGCAAACCTGAACAGGAACCAAACACTGAACTCTGCTAAGACAACCTGGGTTCTATGCAGCAAAAACCATCCAGTCTTGTGGTCAGCTCTGGTGAAGACCTTAGAGTAGCCTTAAGCCCTACCCACACGACAGGGATTCTCGGCCATGTGACAGCCTTTTTTTTTTTTTTTGAAAGGCCGTCACACGGCCACAGTAGAAACAATAGACCCAAATGAGGCTAATCGCATTGCCAATTTTTTGACGGCCCTGTCAAAAAAATAGAACATGCCCTATTTTGGGCCGTTCACCCAGCTTCACTGCTCCCATAGAAGTCTATGGGGCCGTGTAAAGCATGGCTGTCACTTGGATGTGCTCTGAGTGACGGCCATGCTTTCTGCCACTCGCTCGCTCTCTTCTCCTTACAGTGCGAAGTGCATGTGAGAAGGAGATTTTTTTGCTCACTGTAGGAGCGGAATCCCTAATCCTTGGCCACAGCATTGCTAAAGCTGTGGCCGGGGATTCTGCTCCAGGAGAAGTCCCTGACTTCACTGTCCATATATGGACAGTCACTGCTCCTAAAGCAGAATCCCCAGCCACAGCAGCCGACGCTCTGGCCCGGGATTCTTCTCATAGAGGGAGCCCCTGACGTCCCTGTCCATATGTGTACAGCAGGGCAGGTTACATGACAAATGGTCGAGTCGTCATCAAGGAAGACTGAAACTAAACTTCCAGCCCCCTGGCAGCACGGTGTATTAGCAATTGTACTCACATACTGCAGTGATTACACTGCCTGGTGCTCTCAGAAAGTTAATCTAAGAAAGGGTTGTGTTCTGTGTGGTGTGGCTTACAACTACTTACAGTCTGGGTGCTAGCCTTCTCGGATACATTCTTTGCATGCACACCCATAGCTACAAAGTGAATATAACACCTTTTCTGCCTCACCTCTCTGTTCCCTATGCAGGAATGGACACATCTAATAATGCAAGTAGATTTTCACATCACCTTCTCATGAGAAAAACAGAATATGGACTCTGTATGTCCTCTCACCTAAAAAAGGGTAACAGGGCTGGCTCATTCTCAGGGTTCGTGGATGTCCAAGCTGCTGCACCCCCCTAGTGATCTGACATTATGACAAGTTTAATTTACATGGACAACAGCACACGTCTGGTATGATTTAACCCGTTAGTGACCGCCAATACGCCTTTTAACGGCGGCCACTAACAGGCTTTATTCTGATGCATATGCCTTTTTACGGCACTGCATCAGGATAAAGTAAACAGAGTCGGGAGCGTCAAATCTCCCTGCTCTCAGCTGCTAGAGACGTCATGTGAGATCGATATTAGTATAGATCTCACATGTTTAACCCCTCAGATGCGGTGCACAATAGCCGAGTGTCTGTGTCTTCAATGGTCTAATAAAGGCCCCCAGGTCTGCCTGGAGCGAATGCCTGCTAGATCATGCCGGAGGCATGACCTAGCAGATCCCTGTCCGTTTTAAACGGACAGGCAGTAATACACTGCAATACAAAAGTATTGCAGTGTATTATAATAGCGATCGGAGAATCGCATATTAAAGTCCCCTAGTGGGACTAGTGAAAAAGTAAAAAAAAAAGTTTAATAAAGTTAATTAAATAAAAAATGTGAAAAAAAAAAAATGAAAAACCCACCTTTTCCCCTTACAAAATGCTTTACTATTAAAAAAACAAAATAAAGTAAAAAAGTTACACATATTTGGTATTGCCGCGTCCGTAACGACCCCGACTATAAATCTATAGCATTATTGAATCCGCACGGTGAACGGCGTAAAAAATGTAATAAAAAACTATGGAAAAATTGCTGTTTTCTGTGAATCCTGACTTTAAAAAAAAGGTGATAAAAAAAGTGATCAAAAAGTCGCATCTACTCCAAAATGGTACCAATAAAAACGACAAGTCTTCCCGCAAAAAAAAAAGCCCTCATACAACCGCATTGGCGAAAAAATAACGTTACGGCTCTTCAAATATGGAGACACAAAAACAAATAATTTAGAAAAAAAAGCGTTTTTACTGTGTAAAAGTAGTAAAACATACAAAAACTATACAAATTTGGTATCGTTGCAATCGTAAGAAACCCACTGAATAAAGTTATTGTGTTATTTATATCACGGTAAACGGCATAGATTTAAGACGCGAAAAAGAGTGGCGAAATTTCAGGTTTTTTTCTATTCCCCCCAAAAAAAGTTAATAAAAGTGAATCAATAAATAATATGTCCCCCAAAATGGTGCTATTAAAAAATACAACTTGTCCCACAAAAAACAAGACCTTATACAGCTATGTCGACGCAAAAATAAAAAGGTTATAGCTCTTGGAATGCGACGATGGAAAAACGTAAAAAATGGCTTGGTCATTAAGGTTTAAAATAGGCTGGTCATTAAGGGGTTAAAGGTTATTTATCTGTCAACACTCCATAGCAGCAATGTTTCAGCCTTTAAAGACAGTAAGGTCTTTCTTGAACATTGAGAAAGACCTCACTGTATAGGCCGGAAAAGGGTTTGCCAGCCTATGACGACATTTCGCCAGTCTAAGGCTGGAATATCTGTGCAACTCCATATCTTCTTTCTAACATGGATGTTGGATATACATGTCATAAGTGTTTTCTGTAGGGAAGAAGGAATAGAGGGTGTAAAGATTGCAGTTGTACCCAGGTCATGATATCTCATGGGCCAAGTTATAACTTTTTTTAAACAAAATTCCCATATTATGTACTGTACTAATTTGTAATAGGATCTGATCTTCTTAAGCCATTGCTATTTTGAAAAGATATGGTTTGGCATGCCATCTTTTTCACAGTACCTGTCACCTTCCAGCTGGCAAACATGTTTCACCACAGGGCTCCAGTCGAATGCTCCAGGCTGTTTCTTAAGCCACAAATTAAATTCCTCTCTGTTTTTGTCCGTAAAATCTGACACAATGATGTTCTTGAAGGCTTCGCAGGCTGATAGAAGCTGGTAGATGCAAGGCCCTGTTCCAATGTCAATCAATGCATCACCCTTCACTTTACCTGATAGGAAAAAGAACAAACATCATAACAAAGCCTGCTGATCTGTAGCTGAATAGTTTGCAACTTTCACAATTATGCTTGCAAGCCTTATTGTATTTAATGCTAACTGCTTGAGACTTAAAGAGGCTCTGTCGCCACATTAGAAGTGCCCGATCTCCTATATAAGGAGATCGGCGCTATAATGTAGGTGACAGTAATGCTTTTTATTTTGAAAAAAGATCTATTTTAAACCACTTTGAGCGATTTTTAGCTTTATGCTAATGAGTTTCTTAATGCCCAAGTGGGCGTGTTTTTACTTTAGACCAAGTGGGCGTTGTACAGAGGAGTGTATGACGCTGACCAATCAGTGACCAGTCAGTGTCATACACTTCTCCCCATTCATTTACACTGCACTAGCAATATAGTTATATCGCTATGTGCAGCCACATACACAAACACTAACATTACTGCAGTGTCCTGACAATGAATATACATTACCTCCAGCCAGGACGTGATGTGTATTCAGAATCCTGACACGTCTGTAGCGTCTGAGATTTACAGCAAGACAAACATAATCTCGCGAGATTACGATGTAACCTGTCATTTCAAACGAGATTACGTTTGCCTTGCTGGAATCTCACAGAAAAGATTCAGAAGTATCAGGATTCTGAATACACAAGACGTCCTGGCTGGAGGTAATGTATATTCATTATCAGGACACTGCAGTAACGTTAGTGTTTGTGTATGTGGGTGCACATAGCGATATAACTATATCGCTAATGCAGTGTAAATGAATGGAGAGAAGTGTATGACGCCGATTGGTCAGCGTCATACATTCCTCTGTACAACGCCCACTTGGTCTAAAGTAAAAACACGCCCACTTGGGCATTAAGAAACTCATTAGCATAAAGCTAAAAATCGCTCATAAAGTGGTTTAAAATAGATCGTTTTTCTAAATAAAAAGCACTGCTGTCACCTACATTATAGCGCCCATCTCCTTATGTAGGCGATAGGGCACTTATAATGTAGTGACAGAGCCTCTTTAATGTTAGCAAAATCATAGAAGATTGGGGACCCCATAGTAAAGATCGAACCTCAATTATGGTGCTGGGTTTTGCTATTCAGGGCAGAGGGCCTGGTGTTTGTTTCTCCCTCAATGCCTTTTCTATAAGCACAGACTCCTCGCCTAAATCCTGATAGAATCGTGAACGTGGGATAACGGTGAGTCCAGCACAAGTTCTTGCCACTCAATAGCAAATTAGATGGGACCAACCAGGTCTAAGCCCCCTCTCCTTAAGGGTCCCACGGCAGCTGCATGGACTTCTGTAACGTCCGCGGCCCGTCATCCCTACTCACCCCTCGACGACCGCAGACTTCCTAGTTCGGGCAGGCATCTCCCTCCTAGGAGACGCCGGCACTCAGTTCCGCTCTGCCCTGCAGTGTTCCCCAGGATGTGTGCATGCTCTCGTTCCTGGCCTTAAAGGGCCAGCGCGCGCACATGAAAAATATTATTAATTAGCCCCTGATCACCCTGGACTATGTATAAAAACCTTCAAGTTTCATCTGTGCCTAAGCCTCAGCTCCTGTCTGGACTATTACAGGTACGCTTGTGCTAGAACTTTGTACAGACTGTTTGGCCAGATAATACTCCGCTACGGTGGTGCGGCCTAGTGGGTGCACATACCCACGGATCGTGACATCTGCCTTTATGGTATGAGTGCTCTTGTTTCTTGATTGGCATTTCCGTGGCTTAGACCATACATTAAAGGAGTTGGCCACTTTAAGGACACTCCACCCAAAACTAAATCTTTTCCATGTGCCATTATGGTATTCCATGTGTTAGTATCGCACCTGTTATTTTTCTTGCTGCTTCTCTCCATATATAAATCAGACTGGGATGGTTGCTTAGCAGCAGTGTGAATCAGGCTCAGTGACATGCTTTCTCTACTTGGGTCTATGGAGATCTATGTGTCACCCATCACAGGCTTCAGCAGTTCCTGTACCACACTAGTATTACACAGGGGAGGACAGAAACTTCTATTATCAGCTAACACTGATACTTAGACAGGTTCCTGTCACACTGGTATAATGTAGAAGAATATAGTGCAGCCTCCCTGTCTGTATACTAATGGTTTCTCAGCTTATTTAGGAGAATATAGAGAGAATGATAATCACAGTGTCCCCCAGCATGCAGAAATGGTATGGTCTTTAGCTGGTCATATGATGCTGTGCTGAATCATCATGGAATTCATAGCAAAGCAGAGAGGAAAAGAAAGCTGGGGAAATCTAAGAATCAAAATATAGGCTTTTTTAAAGCACAGACAAGGCAGCAGTTCAAAAAGTAAGTACTGTATACATAAAAGATGTGTAGAGCGTGGTATAGAGTTAGGTGAGGGTGCAAGGATGGAATGTTATGTTTCCACTGGGGGTCTTCTTTAAGAAAACTATCAGAAGTGCATTCTAAACAATATTTTGGTAAACTTACTATTTGACTTTATTTGCAGCTCAGCGCCATTTTCCCGAGGTCATAAAACACACCCTTTTTATGACTGCTGAATCTTCTTTATGCCCGCGGCTCTCATCCATTTTGTAGCTAAAGAAATGGGAGCATGTAACTGGACACGTCACTTTGCATCCGCCATTGTACAACAGTGCATCCTGGAAACTAGCACAGATGCAGTAGTTTTACAATGGAGTATACAGAGTGATGCGTCCAGTCACATGCTTCTCCATCATCTGTCATATTATGGACAGAACCCGCGGCCATAAGGGTTCATAAGAGAGCGTGGCTTATGAACCCTGGAAAACGGCGCTCAATTGAAAATAAAGTCAAATTGTACGTTTACCAAAACACAGTTTAGAATGTACACCTGATAATTTTCTTAAAGTGGCCAACACTTAAAGAAAATGATTTCCCACAGCAAACATTCAGGGCTGAGGATAAATGAAGAACTATTCTTACTATGATACAATAAGAATATAACATCAATGGGCTATGTAACTTTGAATATACTTTGTGTTTCAATTCATCACCATTTTAAAGATTTTGTCTAAGAAATCGTCACTAAGGCCCTTTTACACGGGCCAATGATCGTGCATACGAGCATTTGAAAATCTCCCTATCCTATTCCAAACGCACCCTGGAATCTAAAAAGGACTCTGCCCTCTTCCTCCTTGCCTGAGCGTTGTTGTGTCTGCCCATGTTAGTTATTGCAAATGGTTGCCTAGTTGTTTACTGTATCCTGTGTTCCTGTATCCAGTAATTGTGTTTACTCCAACACTATACTTCACACTGAAGCAGAGTTCATCAACTGCGCCAAGTGTCATCTGCGCCAAGTGTCTGCTATGCCAAGTGCTAAAGAGCACTTCCAGGGGACTAATAAACCTGCTCATGGAGCATTCTCCATTCTGATGCACGCTACATCTTGCCACGCTGTGTGCAATTTTTCCATGTAGTGAGTCTAAACAACTCACTGTACTCATCACTTTATGTTATATGTTGTTCCTTTATTTCCTCCATTGTTTTCCCTCTCTTTGGTGGATGTGCGAGTCAACATTACAATTTTTGCGACTGGAGGAGCTAGCTGACTGGGACAAACATCTCAGGTCGTACACATTCTTTTTATCTACCTTATACTCTCGAACAGGTATTGGTTAATGGCTCCACCACACTCTAACACACACACACAACGCCAATATATTTGAAGGTGGTTTCTTGGAATGTAGCTGGGTTGAACACACCAATAAAATGAAAAAGGATCGCATCTCACTTACATAAATTTAAACTGTGTTATCTTCCTCCAAGAGACGCAGTGGAAAACGGGTGACTAATGTACATTGAAAGCTCTTTGTATAGGAAAATGTATATTGGCCTTCTTTCAATCTAAATCCAGGGGAGTGGCGATCGTCATTAACAAAATTGTTGACTGCATAATACATGATGAACATTGCGATCCTAAGACTAGATACATTTACTTGGATGTCACACAAAACTCCCATAGATACTCACTTCTTAATATTTATGCTCCAAATCTACCCAATGCAGACTTCTCACACCTATATTAGTTCCTCCTCACTAAATCATTATCTACGGTGAAATGGGGTGGAGATTACAATATAGTGATGGACACTATTGACACTATTGACAGGTCACAACCTTCCACTACTGATACTCCTACTTAAATTATGGCGACCATGCTAACCCACTTGCAACTTTGTGACCCTTGGAGACTTCATTACGCAGACGCTCGTGACTACACATTCTATTCCATGGTTCATGATTCCCGCTCTAGAATAGACAACTTTCTTATCTCATCTACACTTTTCCCTGACATTATCGACACCACTATACATAACAATCATCTCAGACCATTCTCCCATCTCACTAACTATAGACTTACGATCCACTCAAACTACCAGCAGAAATTGGCATTTCCCAACATATTTGCTGGACTCAGAGGACTTCAAACTATTTTTGACCCGTGAATGGACAAACTATACAGATGATAACTTACAACATACCGAGGTTGCCAGTGTCTTCTGGAGGACTTCCAAAGAAGTCTTACACAGGCAAATTATAAATATTATATTTCACATAAAGAACGTTCACTGGCACCAAAATATGACTCCCTATACAAATCCTTAACGGAAGCACATGCCCAACATAATGCTACACCTATACCTAAGACTAAACACTACATAGATTCTCGTCAACTACTTGACACTTTTCTCTTGGGTCAGGCAAAATGGCCTAAGGACTTTTAAAAAAAAAATTTTTTAGATGGGGCAACAAAATGGGACGTTTACTTTCAAACCTCACTAAAACCCCAAAATCCAACTACAATATGTTAAAAATTAGACACTCTTCTACAGTTCCAATAGTTACCAACCCTTCTACTATATACAAAACATGTTCTTAGACTATTAAAAAATCGCTCTACTATACAAAACATGTTCTTAGACAATTTAAAAAAAAAAAATCACTCTATACCTGTTAGGGATCTGCCAGGTACTACGTCTAGGTATACTCCTGGGATTAATCAATCCACACCTGAGGCCAGACCTGTTCGACTGACACCATCTCCCACCAACCAGGGTGGCAGGCTCAGGAGTGGGAGAGCCTATCGCGGCCTGGTCAGTCGGAGTTAGCTCCGCCCCCTGTCCTTTATTACCTGCCGTGTTCTCCTCCTCAGTGCTTGTAATTCTTTTGGATTCCTGGCCCCACTGCTGCTTGCTCCAGCCTGCTTCTGCCGTGCTTCTGCCTTGCTGCTGTTCTGCTTAACCTGCTTTGCTTTGCCTCTGGCTTGCTTCCTCCTCCGTGCTCACTTGGGTATACTCCACTTTATCCTGGTCCTGACTACTCATTCACCGCTCCGTTTCCTCGCGGCGTTCCGTGGGCTACTGCCCCTTCCCTTGCGTGTTCCCTGTTTGTTCTCCCGTGCACTTAGACAGCGTAGGGACCGCCGCCCAGTTGTACCCCGTCGCCTAGGGCGGGTCGTTGCAAGTAGGCAGGGTCAGGGCGGTGGGTAGATTAGGGCTCACTTTCCCTTCACCTCCTTCCTGCCATTACAATACCCCTCTCCATGACCCCCAACGTACGTCGGATTTGCTGAAGGCCACATCCCTCCCCGAATTAAACTCAGAGCAACAAGCACTTTTTTCTCAACTGATTACCGTAGAAGAAATCCAATTAGTGATCTCTCACCTGCCGAACAATAAAATACCAGGATCAGACGGTTTATCAGGGGAACATTATAAAATGATCAAACCGCACATCATACCTAATTAACATCCCTATTTAACTCAATATGTATTGACTACATACATGTCCCTAAGTTCCACGAATCCTGAACTATTTTAATTCCAAAACCGGAAAAAGACTTAACTCTAGAACAATCTTACGGACCCATATCCCTTCTTAACCAAGATTATAATATTCTCACCAAAGTCCTTTCAAATCGATTACAACTAATGCTTCCCTCTATTGTCACCTCCTCACAATTATGGTTCTTACAAAACAGTCATTCCTCTAAGGGAATCCATTTGGCAATCGCAGCCACAGTAGTGGCTCAGTCCCGCTCTTCCCCTCAGACCATGCTACTCAGCCTTGATGCTGAGAAAGCATTCGATAAAGTATAACACGAGAGATATTGGTCCGCTCACCATGCACCTGGGATATCTATAGCACCACGCTGTAATCCCTTTCGGTGCTGTAGACAAAGGGAACTCCGCGTCGGCAGCAAATTAAACAATAGATAATGTTCAAAAAAGGTAACGTCCAGCACCCGATCCAGTAAAACAAAAATCTTTAATTCATCACTCTATAACAAGATAAAACACACCTAGGTAGGACTCTTACGCATTTTGAACGGAAGGGTTCTTAGTCATTCGATAAAGTATACTGGCTATTTCTAAACACATCCCTTCGTTTCAGGAATTTCGGATCAGTTTTCACCAACTTTATATAACTGATGCAAATGGATACACTCGCTACCTTCACAATAAACGACCCAAATACAAATCCTATACAGCTCTACAGAAGAACATGTCAGGGTTGTCCCCTCTTTAATTTGTCACTAGACCCTCTACTACGAATGATACACACCGATATTAACATTCAAGGTATTAAAATCAACTTCCAGGACATATGTATCTTGGCTTTCGCTGATTATGTTCTGAGGTTTCTCTCCAATCCTAGACAAACGGTCCACTCAGCCCTGTCACTCATCAAGACATACGGACCGTAATCGGGTTTTACCAACTTGGACAAATCGGAAACCCTACTCCTCAAAGGCCCTTTCCCCCTCCTGGGCTACTGGACAAACACTTAAATGGACACGAACTCACATCACCTATTTATGGTCAACCATCACAAAAACCCATACAAAATTTATACAGAAAACATAAAACACCCATATTGCTCAATTAAAACAAATGATACATACCTGGCAAACCTCTACTCTCTCGTTTCCTGGTAGATCAATCTCCTGAAATCGGTAGCTTTCCCTAAACTATTATATTTATTGCAATTGCTCTCAATCTACCTTAATCCCAGAGATTAGAGGATCATTAATGCCCTATACAGAAACTTTATTTGGAATAATACTCGTCCTCGAATAGCCATGCGAGCCCTACAACAGACTAAATTCCATGGAGGTCTCAACTTTCCAAATATATATGCAACTATAATCTAGCAGCCCTCCTTAGAATTCTGGCGGACTGGACCCACAGTACCTCTCAGTACTCGGACCCCTCTGTTGAAGCTCAATTTGCCAGACCCTACTCTCTCTCTTATACATCTTACATTCTCACACTCAACTGCTACCAGAGGAGGTGCACCTCAACCCTCCCCACAACCATTAAGCACGTAATACGGAAATGAGCCAACCTTGACCCATATGCCTCACTGCTGTTGCCATTACTTGGTAACCCAGATTTCCAAGATGGACATCCTGTAGTGATATTTGTCAATGGGAGATGGGTGGTGTAAGTTGCCTATCTGACCTCATGTCGGTGGATGACTCACTCCCATTGACATTTCCAGGATAGATTTCACTTTTCCTCTCAGTCACTGTTCCCATTTTTGCAAGCTTCAAGCTGAGGAAAATGGCAAACCAAATCTCTTCCAACTCCTCTCCATCTTGTAACCAACTTACTCATCAAATCGAAAAATACGCATGGGAAAACATCTCTGTATTACAATTTTCTAAGATCGCCTATTCATTAGGCCACTCTCCCAACGGGTGTACACTCTTGGTTGCAACACTTTCCAGATCTATCCATCAAGATCATCATGGATAATCTATATTTAGCTTAAAAATTTCTATTCATAGAGCCTATATATTACCAATGAGGAACTACCTTATGGGTAGATTTCCTTCATCGTCTTGCCCGAAATGTGCGATATTGAATGCTGATCTTTACCATTGCTTCTGGAGTTGTCCTTGCATACAACAGTTTTGGAAACGTGTTGAAACCTTTGGTATTACACACTTAGTACATTTTGTTCCACTGTCACCTGCGTGGACAATTTTTGCTATTTTAACCGGTTCCCGACTGCTGGCTGTGTATATACGAACAAACAATTGCAGGTGTCCCGCTAATTACATGCTAAATTTTGGTTATTACTAACTAACCGATATAGTAACTTCCTTTTTTTTTTTTGCCAATTGTAGCACACCATCTCGTGACTCGCACATCCTAGTTCTCGAATATTTAACCGCCCCTTCCCTTTCTTCCTCCACATGCTTGGTTAATATCTAGTATTATCTTTCCAATGCTGATATTTCATATTAGAATGCCTTGTACTACATTTAGTGACATTATATTGCTATGACTTGAAACAAACTGTTTTATAGAGGACACCATTATATTATTATGTTCTGCAAAAAAGCACTGGAATTGTTTATACCAGTTAAACCTGTACAATCCTATAACCTGATTTCCCAGTTTATTTCCCCTCCACTCTTCCCTTTTGTTATACTGAAAATAACAGAAAAACCCTTTCATAAAAACAATTAAAAAACAACATATGCACTATAGTTGGCAATTCATGTGTGTTATAGCTGGCAATACACTCCCTTTGACTGAATTATCGTTTGGCTGGGAGCTACTGTATATTCTCCGACTCCCCATAAACATGCATGTTAGTTTACGATAGGCCATCAATATTTGATCAGTACCTGATCCTTACAATCCACACAAATGATGTAGCCGTTACCCTTTATTATTTAAACAGGCACGGCGGCTCACCTGTGCAGGCTCAGATATAATATATATTACTATTGAAATACATGAAGAGAACATGGCGCACGCACTGTACAGCGCCCGCGATCTTCTCTTTCTTCATTGACCACACCTGCTAGTCAGTCATTAGTGCCGGCCGCGTCACAGTAGGAGGGAGTACCGCTCCTCCCTCCTTCCTCTATTACCACCTATGATAATCTGAGTATGGATGGGGGGGGGCTGAAGACTGTCGCGCGCAGCACAGGGTTCCCGATGACGTGCCCGTGTCACTCCCTCGCGCTGCAGTGTACAGTGATAGACCAGTCCCAGGCAGGTATTGGAGCAGAGCAAAAGCTTAAAATAAAGACACTAGAGTAGGCACTAGTATTTTTTGAAGCCAGCATTGAGGAACATTGGGGTTAATGTGACCCACATTAACCCAAATGTTGCCAGTATGTGAGGGAAATGATGAAGTTAATGTGAGGCACGAGGTATTATGAATTTTGAACCTCCATGTGCCTCACATTAATAGTAATTAACCCCATCATTTCCCTCACACATTAACCCAATGTCACCCATTATAATAATTATAGTAAGCGATCCCATCAAGTACTTTACTTACAGTCATAATGGGCAACATTGGGCTAATTTGTGAGGTATATGATGGGGTTAACTACTATTAATGTGAGGCAGATGGGGGTTTAAAATTGATAAGACCATGTGCCTCACATCAGAAAATGGAAGTACTTTATATTTTTGTGGGTTTGTTTAATGTTATGTATCGTTCTGGTATCAAGTATCGCAATACTACACAAAGTATCGTATCGGAGTCCAGACTCTGGTATTGTGACAACCCTAATTATATATATATATATATACATATACATATACATATATACACACACACACACACACCACACACACACACACACTTGTCAGTTACATTTTTGGAAGCTACAATTATGACTTACCTGAATTAAAGGTTTCCGCTAGTTGTTTTAGTATAAATTGTAAATATTCATCTCCCATAGAGCCTGCGCCCAGATGATAATAGGAATTTAGATATTCCTTTGGGTCGAATAATTTCTGGTATTCGTCCTTTCCTGTGAAGTCAGACATAGTTTCCTCTCTGTAGATACACTCTGAAGTGACTGCACGCTCTCACTACTGGAAATGTCCTTAATAACCTGCTATTCTTCTGACTAGCCTGCAAACAACTTGTTCTGCCAAGTGAATGTCGGTAGTAAGCCAAGTCCATGTTCACATGACCTCGAGGTCCGTAGCTGCAGAACTGTTCAGACCTCACAGCGCACTTCAGACCTATTGTATTCGGAGCTGAAACAACCAATTATGCGACTCCACACACATTAATAGTGGCATATTTAGGTTAGAATTGCATTTTGACTTGCCTTCCTGAAAGTCACCACTCTGATAATGCAAAACACTTGATAATCTGGAACCTATAAGGTCTGTTCAATACTTAAAGGGGTTTCCAAGTTATTTTAAAAAATTGGCCATGGTAGGAGGGATGCAAAAGAAAAAAACAAAAAAACCATTACTCACCTCACAGATCCTGTCGTTCTAGCGCCGCAGCTTAGTTTCTCTCCGCTGCTGTTTATTGACATAGCTGCAGCGATGATGTGCCTGTATACCCACGTGAATGCTGCAGAGAGTTTCCGCAGCTTCGTTTTAGTGATCGGTGGGGGTCTCAGTGCTCGGACCCCATCGATCAAAACTTCTGACATGTCACTATAATGTGTCAGAAGTTTGTTGAAAGTTTAGTTACACTTTAAGGGCTACGTACACCTTTGAATCTTATTTTATTTTTAATAAAAATCATGTGATTGGTGCAACTTTTTATTAAAAATATTTTTTTCTTTTTGAGATACAGCTGCTTTGTATCTTGTATCGAGCGGCTGTATCTAGCGCCGAAACCTGTATCTGTCAAAGATACGCAGGACCCGCTGTCACTGAACCCGTCAGTGCCGTTGATCTGACAAATTCAGGCCTTAGAGCATGATACAGCTGCTCTCTATACAAGATACAAAGCAGCTGTATCTCAAAAAGTAAAAATTATTTTTAATAAAAAGTATTTAGAAAGTTGAACCAAACACACTGATAGACATTTATAAGGAAGGCTCTTTCATATGCTACTTTATAGTTGTACAGGGGCATAGGATGCCCTTAGACTTCCATGTTAAAAAAAAAAAAATACCAGCAACATAAGTTTTTTTTCCGAGCTGCCTCTGCATAGAAAAGCACATTCGATTAAAAAAAAAAAAAAGGCATACCGAGGTCAAATCCACCTTTATCTGTTGGTTGAATGGAGCTCTATAGATACATAGGAGCCTTACCCGCCGTATACGCCAAACGTAGGGCTCAAACGCAGTGTGAACTTAGCCTTATTAGTACTTATCTGCAGAAGCTTTGACTCTCACTACTCAGTGAGTGCAAGTTACAGTTGCAGGAACATTGAGGGGAAAAAAATGCACACACCATAACTAAAAACAAATTCAGCCTCATGAAGATAGATTGGAAGCATAATGAAAAATGTTAGAAAAGATTAATTAAAAGATTAATTAAGATTAATTACATGAAACAAATCATGGTATCTTGTTTAGTGTAATGAATGAGCTAACAGAGAAGAACCAATAGATCAATAACCATTTAACCAGAACTTGGATCCACAATCATCAAAATGATGTGCTATACATATATACTTTACCCGGAAGATGCTAGAAAGCATCTGAAAGGGCGCGAAACGGCTTTAGGCCAGCTGTCTTGTCCGTGTCGCTCATGTCTTGCCCGCCTCTATTTTTTTAATTAAAGCACTGAGATCTTTTTGAAAGTGGGGAGTGCCCTTTTATTATTTTGCTACAATTTGTGTATTTTCTTACATCTATCTACTACAAGCACTGAGCACCACTGACTACCGGTGGTCATACCACAATCCCAGCAAGCACGCGATCTTGGACCGCCACAGTGGAGGTACTGCCAATCATTCACTCTCTAACTTTTTGAATCTAGCTATATTCTCCAACTCCCCCATAAACATGTGTCCAGCTCAGAATAGGCCACCAATTTACACAGGCATGGCGGCTTGTCCGTGCAGCCTCAGATATATATATTCAAACATGGGGCCACATGTGACAATAAAGTACCCACTTTTTTTCACAATACTACGGAGTGCTGCCTGTTTTTTGAATTTTATACAGTTGGGGTCCTGGTTTGTTCCCTATTAAATACACAGTGGCAAGAAACTTTAACTTTACTTTTTCGATGGCTTTTGTTGTGTGGGATCAAGCTGTAGCAAGTTATCAGGGTCAAGATGAACTTGGCTATATCTGTATATATATTTATACATGCATATACACACTCCCCAGTAGTCTCTCATTGGTCGGTTCAAGTTTTTGGAAGCCACAATTATGACTTACCTGAATTAAATGTTTCCGCTAGTTGTTTTAGTATAAATTTTAAATATTCTTCTCCCATAGACCCTGCATCCAGATGATAATAGGAATCTAGATATTCCTTTGGGTTGAATAATTTCTGGTATTCGTCCTTTCCTGTGAAGCCAGACATGGTTTCTTCTCTGTAGATACACGCTCTGTAGATACACTCTGTAGATACACGCTCTCACTACCGGAAATGTCCTTAATGAACTTCTTCTGAATAGATTGCCAACAACTTGTTCTGCCAAGTGAATGTCGGTGGCAAGCCAAGTCAATGTTCACATGATCTCAAAGTCCGTATCTAGAAAGCTGTTCTGACCTCACAGCGCACTGTAAAAAGATGATATATTGTATTCAAACTTTTACATTTGACCATCTAGTTTTAATTGTTTATGAATTGGGCCAGGTAGGTTTTATAAAAATAGGGACCTGGGAAACAAATAAAATAGGGACTTTGTTTGCCATTTTAGACATTTTTATAATTTCAAAAGATATAAATATATATACAGTATATTGTGGCAGTGCTGCTGCTAGGGTGGTATATATATGTGCCAAAAAGTGGTGTATTTCAAACCGGGTGTTTAAAGCATAGAAAGAGGCATTTCGCTAAGATTCGGGTTGAGTCCAAATCTCGGAATAGGTCCTGGTTTACTGGAGTAGGGGAGAGATGGGAAGGCTCCCGCTCCATCCAGACAGTCTGATTTGCCTGATTAGATGGGAGAGCTCCATAAATAAGCTGTGAGCTCTTCCCACAGGGTTCCCAGCCTGGGGAAGACAGGCAATACAAGGCCTAGGGGAGTCATAACCATGATGATATGAATTGTGTTTGTTTTGACAGGACTGAGTAGAAGGCCACGGGTCTCATAGTGAACGACACTATGTGTTTAAGTGGTGGTTCAGAACGCAGTAGACAAATGTAGGTGCACGAATAGGGTCCCAACCCAATCGTATATAAAATAAGTATTCGGCACACAAGATTGACGTTTTTGAAAGTAAATCTTGATTTTTATTTCAAGTAGTAGTAGATGCCAGAGGCTTAGTGCGACGTTTCGGTCATAACACGACCTTCATCGGGCACTATAGGAACAAATTATATTTCAAAGAAAATATATTAACATCATATAGAATGGTTTACTTCATATATTCACAACTTAAAAGTCGTACAGTGTATTCACTAAATAAGAACAGTATCTAGTACAAGTACGCAGACACGTGCAAACCATAATAATAAATTATGTTGAATAGGATGATATACATATCTGTCGGTAAGTAAGAAAAATAAAAGAATAATAGCAAAATTATATGTACATAGAGAGAAGACATCCTTACGTAGGAAACAATGGCCAGGGGTATAAACAATAGTAAAGTTCGATTGGTGGAAGAATCTGTGATAGGCATCAAAACAACGTCTCGCATACGTTCTAATGAGCAAACTAAGCATTAGCAGGAGGCAAATGTAGTAGATCAAGGGTCAACCTTATTGTGGCCCCTCAGAGAGCTTCTCTATATCTGGGCTCGGTTAAAGAGAAGAAGAGATTAAGATATTATTTGAGTATATTGCATCAGAATATAAGTATGTTAATGGTCTCAAGGGTAAGTATAGGTAGAATATGTCAGATGTAGGATGTGGCATTCTATGTAGATAGCCTAACGGTATAGCTAATCAGAGGTGCGCTCTGTGCTCAACGAATAGCCCTTTAAGTAGTACAGGTATAGACTGCTAAAGAGTAAATGAACATTCTCAGCGGCTGCTGCGGGTCAACCATAGTACTTTACCTGTAATACCAATTATGTAATATACATGATTAAATGCCCATGTGGATTAGCCTACGTTGGTGAGACAACACAACGTGTACGAGATAGAATCGGGCAACATAAAAGTAACATACGCTGCAACAAAACATTACTACCCATCCCAGCACAATTCCTCTCAAAAAAACACATCTCACAATTACAGTTCAGGTCATAGAACACATACCAGCCCCCAGAAGAGGTGGAGATAGAATCAAAAATCTCAAACGTAGGGAAGCTTATTGGATACAGAGGTTCAGACACTGGAACCTCGAGGCCTGAACAGAGAATATGAGATTATCAGCTTTCTATGATATGAAAGGGTCTTCCCTGATTGCATACAATAGGGTCTAGGGATTATACTATGTGTTCCTTTATACTCCATACTAATGTCTCTTATTATCCTCCGCTAGACACGCTGACCTCCTCTATGGTTACAAACGACTGCCATCCGGGCAAACCCAGGCTGCGGTATCCTTGGTAATATTGGGTTCAAAATATAGTGTAGCTCATTTACTTATTTATCTATCAATTTTTTTAATTTTTTTGATTTTATTTATTTTTCTAGATTTCATTTTTCATATATCTTACCCCTACAACTTTTCTACACATTAAAACAGGGACACCTAAACTTTAGGAGTTGTCATATATATTTGATAAATATTTTATACCTCAACACTTATATGGACTAACTTGACCAGATAATACATATGTGATTATGTTTCCATGACAACATGGCTAACATCATAAATACCGTAACGGCATTATTTGTCCACGTATCAAGCCTGTTACTACATTTGAACAGACACATACACTGCTATTTACGATAATACCATCCCTGATTCTAGGAAACCTATTATATTCATACCTAGTCAGTAAAAGTTACAGATACGATGCTACAATCGGCCTACTAAAAAACATGCCCCTCGTCGTTACGTAATTTATTATGACTATACGCCCACAATATGTACTCCTCTCCGACTCCACATGGCTAGCCTAATAGTACCGCCCATTATATGGCATAGGAATCACAGCCAATGCACCGCCTACCACTCCAACCCCTCTACACTTTAAAAAGAGCAGTCTCACTTACGAGTTTCAGCGCCAAATGCAGCGGTCAGCCGCCATTCCAAACAAAGCGCCAACGACTTAATACACCAGTAACCAGAATGGCACAGGTGAGCGAATAGATGACTACATCAATCATCTTTGTATAACTATGGAGATGATCTTATAGCTACGGTTGACCCGTAGCAGCCGCTGAGAATGTTCATTTACTCTTTAGCAGTCTATACCTGTACTACTTAAAAGGCTATTCGTTGTGCACAGAGCGCACCTCTGATTAGCTATACCGTTAGGCTATCTACATAGAACGCCACATCCTACATCTGACATATTCTACCTATACTTACCCTTGAGACCATTAACATACTTATATTGTAATGCAATATAAATAATATCTTAATCTCTTCTTCTCCTAAGGCCCCATGCACACGACCGTAAAAACTCCTGTAATTACGTGCCGTAATTACGGGCCCATAGACTTCTATTGGCCACGTGTACCTCCCCGTATGCTTACAGGAAGGTGCCTGTGCCGTTGAAAAAGATAGAACATGTCCTATTTCAGGCCGTAATTACGGCACGGGCAGCCCATAGAAGTCTATGGGGCTCCCGTAATTACGTGTGACTACATGTGTGTGCACCCGTAATTACTGGAGCGTTGCTAGGCGACGCCTGTAAATAGTCACTGTCCAGGGTGCTGAAAGAGTTAAACGATCGGCAATAACTGTTTCAGCACCCTGGACAGTGGCTACCGATCACAATATAGATAAAGCTGTAAAAAAAAAAAAAGACGTTCATACTTACCCAGAACTCCCTGCTTCTTCCTCCAGTCCGGCCTCCTGGGATGACGTTACAGCCCATGTGACCGTTGCAGACAATCACAGGCCAATCACTGGCTGCAGTGGTCACATGGACTGCCGCGTCATCCAGGGAGGTCGGACTGGATGTCGAGAGGAACGCGTCACCAAGACAACGGCCGGGTAAGTATGAATTTCTTTTACTTTTATTACGGAAAGGGCTGCCCCTTCTCTCGATCCTGCACTGATAGAGAGAAGGGCTGCCGATTAGTGCAGTGCAATTTTGCAGCCAAAAACGTGCCCGTAAATACGGGTGCAATACGGGTCGAATACGTGTGACCAAGGACCCGTATTTACGCCAGTATTTACGGGTGGACAAAAATATGGTCGTGTGCATGGGGCCTTAGCCGAGCCCAAATATAGATAAGCTCTCCGAGAGGCCAAAATATGGTTGACCCTTGACCTACTACATTTGCCTCCTGCTAATGCTTAGTTTGCTCATTAGAACGTATGCGAGACGTTGTTTTGATACCTATCACAGATTCTTCCACCAATCGAACTTTACTATTGTTTATACCCCTGGCCATTGTTTCCTACGTAAGGATGTCTTCTCTCTATGTACATATAATTTTGCTATTATTCTTTTATTTTTCTTACTTACCGACAGATATGTATATCATCCTATTCAACAGGATTTATTATTATGGTTTGCACGTGTCTGCGTACATGTACTAGATACTGTTCTTATTTTGTGAATACACTGTACGACATTTAAGTTGTGAATATATGAAGTAAACAATTCTATATGATGTTAATATATTTTCTTTGAAATATAATTTGTTCCTATAGTGCCCGATGAAGGTCGTGTTATGACCGAAACGTCGCACTAAGCCTCTGGCATCTACTACTACTTGAAATAAAAATCAAGATTTACTTTCAAAAACTTCAATCTTGTGTGCCGAATACTTATTTTATATACTATATGTGTTTAGTTAGAGGCTGGACGGCCTAGGGTTTATTTTAAACTGTTTTCACGCGATAATAAAGCTGGTTGCGTCCAATTTTAAACCTATTCCACTGTGTTGGAGTGAGAATTTTCTTACCCTGCCAGCCATCTTGCCAAGGAGAAGGAATAACCCATGAGCTAACTTGCCCTCAAGTTGTCACCAAAAATGTATACACAGTTGCAAGAAAAAGTAAGCGAACCCTTTGGAATTCCCTAGATTTCTGCATTGATTACTAATAAAATGTGGTCTGATTGTTATCTACGTCACAACTATGAATAAACACAATGTAACTAAACTATTAACACACAAACAGTTGTACTGATCATGTCTGTGCACGTTGTGTAAACATCCACAGTGCAGGGAGCAAAAGTGAACCTCTCCAAGAGCTAATAGGCACAAGGTGTTTCAATTAAGGAGATTAGATTAAAATTATGGGTTTCACAGGTACTTTGACCATTCAATAAAGTTACACAAAGCCTGGTTACTGACAAATCTGTTATCAGGAACTATTGGTTAGTGTGAATCATGCCACAAGGCAAACAACTTTTAGAAGACATGTTATAGAGACGCATGGAGCTAGAAAAAAACAAAAACCGGCTACAAAAGCATTGCTAAATACCTGGGTGTACATCATTCCACGGTTAGACAAACGGTCTTCAAATTGGGAAATTTCAATACTGTTGCCACTCTTCCTAGGAGTGGGTGTCCAGTTAAGATGACACCAAGAGCAGCCCTGAAAGAGGTGAGAAAGAACCCAAGAGTAAAAGCAAAAGATCTACTGAAGACTCTACAACCTGCAAAAACCTTTGTTCATGTGTTTACTATTAGGGTATGTTCACATGGCCTATTTTCGGCCGTTTTTCGGGCTGTAAACGCCCGAGAAATCGGAAGCAGAACGCCTCCAAACATCTGCCCATTGATTTCAATGGGAAAACGTCATTCTGTTCCGACTGAGCTTTTTTCACTGCGTTTTTTTACGCGTAAAAAGACGTCCGCGAAAAAGAAGTGCAGGACACTTCTTGGGACGTTTTTGGAGCAGTTTTCCATAGACTGTTGAAAAAAGCTCCAAAAATGGCCGGAAAAACGCAGCAAAAATCGTGAGTGGCACAAAAAAACGTCTGAAAATCAGGAGCTGTTTTCTCTTGAGACTTTTTTGACTGGGTATCACACAACCCCCCCCTTTGAAGATAGTGCCTCCCTATAGATTCAACCACACATCGCCCCCTTATAGATAGCACCATACACAGCCCCCTGTAGATAACGTCTTAAAGCCCCAATCCCCCCTGTAGATAACGCCATACAGCCCCCCTGTATATAAACGCCATAGAGATACCCCCTGTAGATAACGCCATACAGACCCCCCTGTAGAGAAAGCCATACAGACCCCCCTGTAGAGAACGCCATACAGACCCGCCTGTAGATAACGCCATACAGACCCCCCCCTCTAGATAACGCCATACAGACCCCTCCTGTAGATAACGCCATACAGACCCCCCTGTAGATAACGCCATACAGACCCCCCTGTAGATAACGCCATACAGACCCCCCCTGTAGATAACGCCATACAGACCCCCCCTGTAGATAACGCCATACAGACCCCCCCTGTAGATAACGCCATATAGCCCCCCCCCAAAAAAAAAATGGCCTATAGTTTTTCCTACAAAAGAGATGTATCCCCTATCCACAGGATAGGGGATACATGTGTGATTGCTGGCAGCGATAAGGAGAATGGGGGACCGAAAGTCCCCCGAAGTTCTCCATGACTAACCTCGGACTTCCGGCGTCTGCGCAGTTCAATAAAAATGAAAGGTGCGCTGGTCACGCATGCGCACAAGCGCGACCAGTGCACAATTAATTTCTATGGAGCTGCAGACAGACCCCGGAAGTCCGAGGTCTGTCATGGAGAACTTTAGGGGACTTTCGGTCCCCCGTTCTCCTTATCGCTGGGCGTCCCAGCGATCACACATGTATCCCCTATCCTGTGGATAGGGGATGCATGTGTTTTGTAGGAACAACCCCTTCAGTGGCGTCGCGCTGTAGCAGCCATAGCGGCTGCTAGCAAAGCCTCCGGCCATGGGGAGGCCCTCATGCTGCGGGCCCTGTAGCAGCCGCTACGGCTGCTATACCGGTAGTTACGCCACTGGAGGGAACAATGATTTCTAAGATGCATTTTACAGCAAAACGTAAGGGCAGTAGTCTATAAAACTCAAGCTGAAGTGACGGTGGGTGATACAACGAGACAATGACCCAAAGCATACAAGTAAAGAAACTAAAGAATAGTTGGCCAAGTCTGAGTTCTGTCCTTAACCCTATAGAGATGCTGCGGCATGACCTGAAGAGGGTTGTGCACGCAAGGCACCCCAGAAATATTGATGAACTAACACACATTTGTAGGAAGGAATAGTCCAGAATTCCTCACCAATGTTGTGCAACTATTAGGGTCGATTTACACGTGTGTGCGTTTCGCGCACGCAAAAAACGCGTTTTGAGTGCGCAAAAGGCACTTAACAGCTCCGTGTGTCATGTTCATATGGATGCGCGGCTGCGTGCTTTTCGTGCAGCCGCCATCATTAATGACACTCCGTTTGGATGTTTGTAAACAGAAAAGCACGTGGTGCTTTTCTGTTTACATTCATTTTTTTACTGCTGTTGCGCGAATAACGCGCGTCCCACGGAAGTGCTTCCGTGTGGTGCACGTGATTTTCATGCACCCATTGACTTCAATGGGTGCGTGATGCGTGAAAAGCGCTGAAATATAGAACCTATTGTGTGTTTTACGCAGCGGACTCACGCTGCGCAAAAATCACGGACAGTCTGCACGGCCCCATAGACTTGCATAGGTCCGTGCGACACGCGTGAAATTCACGTGGGTTGCACAGACGCAAATCACGTTCGTGTAAATCCACCCTTATTTTCAGCTACAGGAAACATTTGGTGGAGGTGATTGCTGCTAAAGGAGGATCTACAGGTTATTAAATTCAAGGGTTCACTTACTTTTTATACCTGCACTGTTGATGTTGGCTCAATGTGCATAAAATACATGAACGGTACAACGGTTTATTAGATTAGTTAGATTGTGTAATTGACCCTTGTAAACTTGGCAGCGATCAGCCGTATTAACTATAGTTTTTCCCTATATAGCCACGATCATTGCTCCATATGTTATTCTAGTCGAACTGTGTTTTCCTCTATTCCACTCCACAGCCCAAGAAGGAAAAAAAGAAAAACCTGCCCACCCTCCCCTGAACATATGTGATGGTCTTCGACTGTGTTTCGTGTCATATTTTGCATGCTTATGTTCGGTTTTCTGGGTTGTTGTTTTTTTAAGGGACTCTGTGGTGGTGGTCTTGTTTCTATTAGGGGCACATTATGCAGCAAACGGGTTGGTATCGGTCTATGGCCTATCTTTGAAATTCTGGTTCTCTGCGACTGCACATTACATTTTTTTGTATGGTGCAAACGGTGTGATATAAATCTTTTTTGTGCATAAACGGATGTGTGTACATATATGTTTATAGGTAGTGCAGATCCTAAATTATTCAGATCCCATACCAGACCCCCTAAATTAATCAGACACCAGACCCCTTAATAAATTCGGACCCCAGACCAGACCCTTAAATTAATTCAGACACCAGACCAGACCTTGTAAGCTAATCAGACCCCAGACCAGACCCTTAAATAAATTAATTTAGACCCCAGACAGGACTCGCTAAATTTATCAGACCCCAGACCAGACCATAAATTAATGGGGTTATGTGTGGACCAAAAATGATTAGCAGTGTACTCACTGCAGCATGTGAATGCTCCCACTAATATACATTCCCGTCCCCTGTCGCGCTGATTCTGAAGTTTTCATAGCGCTGCCGGCGGACCGGAAGTCTAGTTGCACAGTCTTCCTGGATGACGACACGACTCTTCGTCATGTGACCGGCTCCGCTGTTCTCTATGTAATCGCTGTACTACTGCTTGTATATAGAGTACTGCGGGGCCGGTTACAAGAGTCGTGTGGTCATGAAGGAAGATTGTACAACTAGACTTCCAGTCCCCCACCAGCGCTATAAAAATCTATTAAAATCTCATCATCAGCGCGATGGGTGCCGGAATGTATATGAGCGAGTGTACTCAGATACTGCAGGGAGTACACTGCTAATACTTTTCAGCCCCACATAACCACTTTAATTCGGACCCCAGACCAGACCCTGAATTAATTCGGCCCCATCATGTCCCCAAAAAAGTTAAATTGCCACCATACCTTGTTTCCTGCCTTCCTGGTGATTTAAGCCTTGTTTTATGTCTCCGCGTTCCTTCCGTTTCCCCGTAATCAGGCCCATGTGTTTGTGCAGCTAATATGCTAATAGGTGAATAAAGTGACAACTGCACGGACACCTCACACACAGGCACACCTCACACACAGGCACTGCACATACATACACTACACACAGACACTGCACATACATACACTACGCACAGACACTGCACATACATACACACACTACACACAGACACTGCACATACATACACTACACAGAGGCATTGCACATACATACACTACACACAGATATTACACATACATACACTACACACAGACACTGCACATACATACACTACACACAGGCATTACACATATACACTACACACAGGCACTGCACATACATACACTACACACAGGCATTACACATACATACACTACACAGGCATTACACACAGACACTGCACATACATACACTACACACAGGCATTACACATACATACACTACACACAGGCATTACACATACATACACTACACACAGACACTGCACATACATACACTACACACAGGCATTACACATACATACACTACACACAGGCATTACACATACATACACTACACACAGGCATTACACATACATACACTACACACAGACACTGCACATACATACACTACACACAGGCATTACACATACATACACTACACACAGGCACTACACATACATACACTACACACAGGCACTGCACATACATACACTACACACAGGCATTGCACATACATACACTACACACAGACACTGCACATACATACACTACACACAGGCATTACACATACATACACTACACACAGGCATTACACATACATACACTACACACACTGCACATACATACACTACACTACACACAGGCATTACACATACACTACACACAGACATTACACATACATACACTACACACAGACACTGCACATACATACACTACACACAGGCATTACACATACATACACTACACACAGGCATTACACATACATACACTACACACAGGCATTAAACATACATACACTACACACAGGCATTGCACATACATACACTACACACAGGCATTACACATACATACACTACACACAGGCATTACACATACATACACTACACACAGACACTGCACATACATACACTACACACAGGCATTACACATACATACACTACACACAGGCACTACACATACATACACTACACACAGGCACTGCACATACATACACTACACACAGACACTGCACATACATACACTACACACAGGCATTGCACATACATACACTACACACAGACACTGCACATACATACACTACACACAGGCATTACACATACATACACTACACACAGGCATTACACATACATACACTACACACAGGCATTACACATACATACACTACACACACTGCACATACATACACTACACTACACACAGGCATTACACATACACTACACACAGACATTACACATACATACACTACACACAGACACTGCACATACATACACTACACACAGGCATTACACATACATACACTACACACAGGCATTACACATACATACACTACACACAGGCATTACACATACATACACTACACACAGGCATTGCACATACATACACTACACACAGGCATTACACATACATACACTACACACAGACACTGCACATACATACACTACACACAGACACTGCACATACATACACTACACACAGGCATTACACATACATACACTACACACAGGCATTACACATACATACACTACACACAGGCATTACACATACATACGCTACACACAGGCATTACACATACATACACTACACACAGACACTGCACATACATACACTACACACAGGCATTACACATACATACACTACACACAGGCATTACACATACATACACTACACACAGGCATTGCACATACATACACTACACACAGGCATTGCACATACATACACTACACACAGGCATTACACATACATACACTACACACAGGCATTGCACATACATACACTACACACAGGCATTACACATACATACACTACACACAGGCATTACACATACATACACTACACACAGACACTGCACATACATACACTACACACAGGCATTGCACATACATACACTACACACAGACACTGCACATACATACACTACACACAGACACTGCACATACATACACTACACACAGACACTGCACATACATACACTACACACAGGCATTGCACATACATACACTACACACAGGCATTACACATACATACACTACACACAGGCATTACACATACATACACTACACACAGACACTGCACATACATACACTACACACAGACACTGCACATACATACACTACACACAGACACTGCACATACATACACTACACACAGACACTGCACATACACTACACACAGGCATTACGCATACATACATACATACATACACTACACACAGGCATTACACATACATACACTACACACAGACACTGCACATACATACGCTACACACAGACACTGCACATACATACGCTACACACAGACACTGCACATACATACACTACACACAGGCACTGCACATACATACACTACACACAGGCATTACACATACATACACTACACACAGGCATTACACATACATCCACTACACACAGGCATTACACATACATACACACACACTACACACAGGCATTACACATACACACTACACATACATACACTACACACAGGCATTACACTACACACAGGCATTACACATAGGCATTACACATACATACACTACACACAGGCATTACACATGCATACACTACACACAGGCATTACACATACATACACTACACACAGACACTGCACATACATACACTACACACAGGCATTACACATACATACACTACACACAGACACTACATATACACTACACACAGACTACACTACACTCACATGTTACTTACAGTACTCCTCCTCTGAGGTGCCTGGGTGCAGGACCTTTGGTCATGTGCCCATGGTGTCACAAAGTCATCTGCACCCTATTTGCAGTTTTGCTGCAATTTATGTAAAAGCGCATTAAAAAACAATGCGGTTCTGTGCAAATCTTAGCAAATTTGCGGCGTTCTGCTGTGCTGCTCCCAAGTGTAAATTTAGGATTGAACTCTATGGGGATTGTGGAAAAAACACAAACTATAGAAGAGGCTGGACGCAGCTGCAGGCTTGAGGGAAGCCGACATGACCGTCCTGGTAAGGAAAGGGTTAATGTTAAGAGGTGAGGGAAAGGTGAAGAAGCTGAAGGAGGGACGGGGAGGAGCTAGGGGGGACGGGGGGGCCGTTACTGCGCTTCCCGCTGTTTCTCGGCATTGAGCCGGAAGCAGCGGGAGGAGTAGTACACAAGAAGCAAAGCTCCCCGTTGCCCGGCTTTTTAGTATGGCAGAGGCCCTGATTTTAGAGCGGCTGCGTGCCGCTGCTGTGCACCACGGTCCCGGATGGCTGGAGGAGACCGTGGCTGCATTAACGCGGATCCCGGACGCCGTTTCGCCACGTCGGGCACGGCGTTCGGGGTCTGTTGTAAGGGACAGGCTCCCCTCCCCCGGCCCCCCTACGAGCATGGCTATGGCGGCGGGGGGGGAGTCGGCAACAACCGCTCCTGCGCTGGGCAGGCAGAGAGCGGTAGCAGGGGTGACGGCGATGCAGGCTGTGTCGACCCGTCCCTCTCGGCGGTCCCGACCTCCAGAGCGCCTGAGTCCGGAGGTAGTCCCGCGGACACGGCGTCGCAGAGGGAGCCCGATCCCGGACGCTGCAGGCCAGGCAGCTGGGAGGACCGCCCCTTCCCAGGCCCTGCGTCCTGGCAGGAATCCCAGGCCGCGACGGGGTCCGGCGGTAAGCAGGGAGTCGCAAGCCGGGCTCCCTGTCACCCCTCCCCCATCAGATGGAAGATGTCAAGAGCAAGGTACGGCCGCCCCGCATGGTGATGTTCCGGCCAGGGGGCAGGCTTCGTCAGGATCGTCTAGACGGACGACTAGATCTGCAGCGACGTCGAGGCAACAGGTCCGGTCGGAAGTCTGGGTCCCGGCGGTCGGGCGGCAGGTTGCCGGCCCATCGGTCAGCGCGTCCTCATCCCCTTTCCGAAGAGGTCGTTGGGAGGGACAGTCGTCGGCGAGAGAAGAACTGGAGGAAGGTGAACTGGACGTCTATCGTCGAGGTCAGGATGGTCCGGCTGACGGGAACACAGCGCCTGTGCAGCCCGGTGAGTGTATAACTCCTTTATTGTCTTATCCAGCGATTTTTATGTCGGGTGTCGGCGGGGGGGCTGCTAGCATAGCATCGGGGGCCGGTAGTGGCGCGGGCGGACGCGACGGAGCGGGTTTGGCAGATTTAGTGGGTTGCTTACGGGAGCTGGTGGGGCGCCTGGATAGGGCCGCGGCGCCGGTAGTAACGGAAGTGTCCCCTGCGGTAGTTTGGGAAGGCCCCAGGGAAGTGGGATCGTTGCAGGCGCGTCCTGTGGTGGCGGTTAGAGAGGCGGTCGCGGTGTCGGTGCAGACTGAGGCACAGAAGGACGGCGATCGAGTGCGCATGGACGATCGTGCTCGGGGGGAGGTGTATGTTTGTTTTGAGGGTCCGTTGGGGGCGCATTTAAAGCAGGAGGTGCGTGATCGGATCTGGAAAGATGAATATGTTGAAATTTTTTCTCTCTTGCCGCTGGCTAAATTCAATTTGGATAAGAGCAAGCGGGATGAGAGTAAAAAGGACGAGGAGGAACGGCGGCGGTATAGGCTTATCCCGCAGACGTTCGTTAATTGGTCGCAGGCGTTCGCCATATTGGCTAGTGTGATAGGGGAAAAGGCGCCGGAAAATTGTTCGGCGTTATTTTGTTATTTTGATGCTATTGGGGAGGCTCATAGGGCGTATGGGGGTCAGGCGTGGCTGCGATATGATGAGCAATTCCGTCAGCGGAAGGCGGTTCGGCCGGCGATTCGGTGGGACCAGAAGGATATTGCTCTCTGGTTACGGGTTACGGTTCCGGTTAGGCAGCCCTTTCCCGGGAGCGGTGGCCAGGGAGGCCAGACTAGTCAGAGTGGACCAAGCGGCGGGGGAAAGGCGGGGTTTTGCTGGCAATTCAATGAAGGCCAGTGTAAGTTCGGGGCCACGTGCAAGTTCAAGCACGTGTGCTCCGAGTGTAATGGTGCATCACACGGGGCGGCAAAATGTCTGCGTAAAAAGAGGTCCGGGAACCAGCACGGGGCTGGTCAAGGGGGTGTCGCCGGTGAGGGTGGAAAGGATGGCCCCTTATCTAAATGAGTATCCGGATAGGGCGGCGGCTAAGTTGCTTTATGAAGGGTTTAGTGTTGGTTTTGTTATTCCTCCGCCTCCTTATGAGGTTCCGGTTACGCGGAGAAATTTAAAATCGGCTTACGTGCATGCGGAAGTCGTGTCGGAAAAGTTGTTAAAAGAAGTTTCGTTGGGGCGCATGTCGGGGCCATTTGTGGAGTCGCCGGTGAAAGATTTAGTTGTGTCCCCTTTGGGTATTGTCCCTAAACGCGAGCCCGGAAAGTTTCGTTTGATTCAACATTTATCGTATCCCAAAGGTTCGTCGGTAAACGACGGGATTGATCACGAGTTGTGTTCCGTAGTTTATACCTCATTCGATAAGGCGGTGGGGTTAGTGCGGGCTGCGGGTCTGGGGGCGCTGCTAGCAAAAACCGACATCGAGGCGGCGTTTAGGTTGTTGCCGGTGCATCCAGAAAGCCAACGGCTGTTGGGCTGTTTTTGGAATGGGGCCTTTTACGTGGATCGGTGCCTTCCGATGGGGTGTTCTCTTTCTTGTGCATACTTCGAGGCGTTTAGTAGCTTCGTGGAGTGGGTAACGAGGGGAGTATCCGGGGTCGATTCGTTGATCCATTACTTAGATGATTTTTTGTGCGTTGGCCCGGGGGGTTCGCCGGTTTGCGGTAACTTGCTTCATGCCCTGCAGAAGGTGGCGAGGGATTTTGGGATCCCTTTGGCGCCGGAAAAAACGGAGGGCCCGGTAGCGACGATTTGTTTCTTGGGAATCGAAATTGACTCGGTGGCAATGGAGTGTCGGCTCCCGGCGGATAAGCTGGGTGCTTTGAGGCTGGAGGTGCGACGGGCTTGTAGAAGGAAGAAAATGTCGTTGAGGGAGCTTCAGTCGCTGCTGGGGAAGTTGAATTTCGCCTGCCGGATTATGCCGATGGGGAGGGTGTTTGGTAGAAGGTTGGCGGCGGCAACGGCGGGAGTGCGGGCGCCGCATCATTTTGTGAGGCTCAAGGAGGAGCACCGAGCTGATCTTCAGGTTTGGGATGACTTCTTGGGCCAGTACAATGGTCGCTCGCTATGGATGGCCCCAGCGCAGGATACGAGTGATCTGAATATTTTCACGGATGCGGCTGGGGCGGGTGGCTTTGGAGCTTACGGGGGAGGTCCGTGGTGCGCAGGTCAATGGCCGGCTAGCTGGGTGTCCAGTGGATTGACGCGGAATCTGGCCCTGCTCGAGCTGTTTCCCATCGTGGTGGCGGCTACCATTTGGGGGGACAGGCTCAGGGATAAGAAGGTCCGTTTTTACTGCGACAACATGGGTGTGGTGCTTGCCATTAATAACATCACGGCGTCCTCTCCTCCGGTAGTTCAATTGTTGCGACATTTAGTGTTGGTGTGTTTGTCGCTGAACGCGTGGGTGGTGGCGGTGCATGTCCCGGGTGTACGGAATTGTGTTGCTGATGCTCTTTCTCGCTCGCAGTGGGACCGGTTTCGGCAATTGGCTCCGGGAGCGGAACGTATTGGTTTGGCGTGTCCGGATCATCTATGGGATCTGGTATCGGTCCCGTAGAGCAGCTGTTACAAAGGTCTTTGGCGGGCACGACGTGGAGGGCTTATGCTGCTTGTTGGAGGCAGTGGGAGGAGTGGGTAAGAGAGTTGGGTGATGTCAATACGGATAGAGACAGGTTGGTGGCACTTTTGTATTGGTTAGGGGATGCCTGGGAGGCGGGGTTTTCAGTAGCGAAGGTGAACCGGTTTATATCCGCGGTGGCGTTTGGGCTTAAGTTGCGGGGCTTGCGGGATGTATCGAAGGAATTTCTGGTATCGCAGGCTTTGAAGGGGTTGCGCAGAGGTAGGGTGGAGGCGGATAGTAGAAGGCCGGTGTCGTTTGCTTTGCTGGGCTTGTTGGGTGGTTCATTGGCATCGGTATGTCGTTCTTCAGATGAAATGGATTTGTTTCGGTTGGCTTTCTCGTTGGCGTTCTTCGGAGCATTTAGAATAGGTGAGTTGGTGTCGCCAAGTACTAAACAGGCAGGGGGGCTGAGATCTGGGGAGGTGAGCCTTTTTTGCAGATCGGTTGGAGGTATGGTTGCGTAGATCAAAAACTGACCAATTAGGGAAGGGAAAACTGATAGTTTTGTTCGCTCTCCCGGGGTCGGTCATGTGCCCAGTAGAGTGCATGCGTGGTTTTACAAAAAACAGGGGGTCTCCAGATTTGCCTTTGTTATGTCATGTGGACGGGTCGTTCTTGTCCAGGTTTCAGTTTGGAGCTGTTTTTTAAAAAATGTTTGACGGCGGTTGGGGTTGCGGCAGGCGCATATTCATCTCATTCCTTCCGGATTGGCGCAGCAACGGAAGCAGGGCGCTGGGGGTTGGATGATGAGGGGGTGAGGCGTATTGGTCGTTGGGAGTCTAAAAGGTTTAAGTCCTATGTCCGCCCCCATATGTTGTAATTTTGTTGTTTATGCTTGCAAATGTATATGGTGGTGCCTAACTGTGTTTTCCGTTTCAGATTCGCCTCCTTGTCTGGTGTGGTTGATGGGTCATTCGTACGTGCACTGGGGGGCTTTGAGGGCGGACGTCCGCCCGGATGGTCGCCAGTTGCGCATTCCGCGACAGGATGCGGTTGTGCATTGGCTGGGGTTTAGAGGTATGTCGTGGAACAGGGTGTTGGCGGAATTCCAGACATATGTGCGGCTTGATAGGGTTCCGGAGGTTTTAGTGTTGCACGTGGGTGGGAATGACTTAGGAGTCCGCCCTTTTCGTGAGTTGGTGCGGGATATCAAACATGATTTGTTGTGTTTGTGGGTATCTTATCCCAAGTTGGTGGTAGTGTGGTCGGACATAGTCCCAAGGAAGCATTGGCGGTTAGCTAGATCGGTGGAGAGAGTCAATAAGGCTCGGATAAAAGTTAACCGGGCGGTGTCCCGTTTTGTGGCAAAGAACGGGGGCATTTGCGTGAGGCATAGGGATTTGGAGTCAGGATTGGGGAATTTCTGGAGGAGTGACGGGGTTCATCTGACCGAGGTTGGCATTGATATTTGGAGCTTGGCTATAGCAGAAGGCATAGAAAGGGCGGTGGTGGTGTGGAGGAACTCACAGGCTTAAGGTGGTCAAGGCCTGTTTCGCGGTGGCGGGGGGAGTCCTTGAGGCCAGTCAGTACAAAATGGTGGGGGGGGTCGCATCGGGGGTATGCGTCCCCCAAAAAAGGTACATGGTTGAAGACTTCATCGGGTGTTATCCCTTTGAAGTGGTCTTCTGGTAGAAGGTATGTCACTTGAAGGCTTCATCGGGTGGTATCCCTTTGAAGTGGACTTCTAGTGGTCGGTATATCACTTGAGGGCTTCAACGGGTGTTATCCCCTTGAAGTGGACTTCTAGTGGGTGGAGCCATCTGCAGAGGTGAACGGTGCTTCCGAGCTGGTTTACGGCTGGAGGTAATTAGTGGTTTGCAGATGGCTAATTCGGTGTTTTCTTGAAAGGAACATCTGAAGGGGCTTCAAGGACTTCCTCTGCTCGGGTTAATGTTAACGTTTAATGGTTATTTATGATTCTGACCCATGTTGGGTCATGTGAATTATTAGGAGGAATTCTCTGGTGGATTCCTAACTAGTTATCCGAATGTTTCGGATTTAAATTGTTTTTATAAAACTGTGAAATTAATAAACGGCTGCTGTGGCCATTTCACATCCAACCTCGGTGTCATGTGTCGTTACTAAATGGGGGTGGGGGATAGTATGGTTTAAGGTTAACACACGACTCTACCTAGGCAGGTCAAGAAGAGGCTGGACGCAGCTGCAGGCTTGAGGGAAGCCGACATGACCGTCCTGGTAGGGAAAGGGTTAATGTTAAGAGGTGAGGGAAAGGTGAAGAAGCTGAAGGAGGGACGGGGAGGAGCTAGGGGGGACGGGGGGGCCGTTACTGCGCTTCCCGCTGTTTCTCGGCATTGAGCCGGAAGCAGCGGGAGGAGTAGTACACAAGAAGCAAAGCTCCCACCCTCCCACCCTTGTTTTGTTACTCCTTAGGTCTTCTGTACGTCCGTATATGAGCGTTGTGTTTTATTTTGTGTGTTTATTTAACATGTTTTTCTTTTTTCCGGAGTAGGTTCTGTTGTCATGGCAGCTGGCGGGGGGAGTCCTTGAGGCCAGTCAGTACAAAATGGTGGGGGGGTCGCATCGGGGGTATGCGTCCCCCAAAAAAGGTACATGGTTGAAGACTTCATCGGGTGTTATCCCTTTGAAGTGGTCTTCTGGTAGAAGGTATGTCACTTGAAGGCTTCATCGGGTGGTATCCCTTTGAAGTGGACTTCTAGTGGTCGGTATATCACTTGAGGGCTTCAACGGGTGTTATCCCCTTGAAGTGGACTTCTAGTGGGTGGAGCCATCTGCAGAGGTGAACGGTGCTTCCGAGCTGGTTTACGGCTGGAGGTAATTAGTGGTTTGCAGATGGCTAATTCGGTGTGTTCTTGAAAGGAACATCTGAAGGGGCTTCAAGGACTTCCTCTGCTCGGGTTAATGTTAACGTTTAATGGTTATTTATGATTCTGACCCATGTTGGGTCATGTGAATTATTAGGAGGAATTCTCTGGTGGATTCCTAACTAGTTATCCGAATGTTTCGGATTTAAATTGTTTTTATAAAACTGTGAAATTAATAAACGGCTGCTGTGGCCATTTCACATCCAACCTCGGTGTCATGTGTCGTTACTAAATGGGGGTGGGGGATAGTATGGTTTAAGGTTAACACACGACTCTACCTAGGCAGGTCATGCAACACATACGCTATCAACCCATTAGTAGATAATTAAAAACAGACCCCCTACAAGAGCCCAAAATTAATTCAGACCTCAAACCAGACCCAATGCTTTTTGCTCCTCTTTATCTCCAAACTCCGCCACACAGTCCTTACACCGGCCAGTTCCACTGACCCCTTTGGCATTTTCTCTACTTCAGGTGATTGGGGCTGAGTTGCAGTACATGTGAATACTCCTTTTTGAGTCAACAGGGTCACTTTTATTACTAATTATCTCCATTTATTTTTCCATCAATATAGCCATATAAGGGCTTGTTTTTTGCGGGACGAGTTAGGGTATGTGCACACACACTAATTACGTCCGTATTTGACGGACGTATTTCGGCCGCAAGTCCCGGACCGAACACAGTGCAGGGAGCCGGGCTCCTAGCATCATACTTATGTACGACTCTAGGAGTCCCTGCCTCCCCGTGGAACTACTGTCCCGTACTGAAAACATGATTACAGTACGGGACAGTTGTCCTGCAGCAAGGCAGGGACTCCTAGCATCATACATAAGTATGATGCTAGGAGCCCGGCTCCCTGCACTGTGTTCGGTCCGGTACTTGCGGCCGAAATACGTCCGTCAATTACGGACGTAATTAGTGTGTGTGCACATACCCTTATAGTTTCAGGACACCATTTCTTGCACCATTTAATGTATTGGGAAACTGGAAAAACTGGTTTCATTTTTACGGCTTTCACCATATGGCAAAAATGGCATGTTAACTTTATTCTGCCAGTCAATATGATTACGGCAATACCAAATTGATATAGTTTTTTTTTTATGTTTTACTACTTTTACAAGGAAATAACTAATTGCCACATTCTTAGGGCACATTCAGACGTGGCGGAATTGCAATGGAATTCTCCAGCGGCCGTTTTTTACATTTGTTTCTATACATTTTTAGGCGAATTAGTTCAGATGTTGGGGAAAACTCCGCTGCAGAATTTTCCCTCCGCAGCATGCACTGTCTGTTGCGGAGAAGAAGCGGAATTTCACTTCGGATTTCAGCCTTTGCAATGCAAAAACTGAAATCTGTGGCAAGTCCGCTGTGATTTCTGCAACGTCTGAATTACCTGTCAAATATGCAAATGTTGGTGCAGATTCGTTACGTAATTGCCCCAAATCTGCACCAACATTTGCAGCGGAAAAATTCTGCTACGTCTGAATGCGCCCTAAGAGCCATAACTTTTTTATTTTTTCTTCGATTCAGCGGTAGGAGGGCTTATTTTTTACGGGGTGATGTGTAGTTTCAATTGGTACCATTTTTGGGTACATGAGACTTTTTATTTATTTTTTTTGAGATATGAAGTGACCAAAAAAACAGCAATTCTGATTTATATTTTTTTTATACTTACCACATACACCTTACGCATTAAATAATGCTATAGTGTAATAGTTCAGACTTTTACGGACGCGGCGATACCAAATTTGTAGTTTTTTTTTTACATTACTTTTTGAACTTTTAAATTTTTTTTACACTACAAAAAAACGTACATTTTTTTTTTTCCACATTCTATTAGTCCCCCTAGGGGACTTGAACCCAATCGCTGGTATAATACACTGCAATACTAATGTACTGCAGTATATTGTCATTTTTACAAACTCCTGTTAAGCCGTGCCAGAGATACAGCTTAACAGGAGATGAAGAAAGACAGCCCTGGGAGCCTTCATTAGGCCCCTGGGCTGCCATGACAACCATTGGCGCCCCCCGATCACTTTGCGGGGGGGCGTTGAGCTGTCAGAGGGGGGCACCCTCCTGTTTGTAACAACTAAGATGCTGCGCTCATGCTTGATCTAAACATCTAAGGGGTTAATCAGCCAGGAGCAGCGCGATCGCTGTTCCTGGCTGTTAGATCCGGGTGTCAGCTGTAAAACACAGCTGACAGCCGCTGCATTTGGAGGGGGCTCAGCGGGTGAGCCCGCTTCAAACATTACCTCACCCACCACAACGCAATAGTACTTCGTGGTGGGGATAGAGGTTAATTAGCCATTGATTGGCCCCTTGTTTGTAACCTCCTGTTTGTGAGGAGCAGAACAGCTTGAGAGTGTAGTGGAGGTTAAGTATGGGCACGTTGGTTGGCAAAATACTACATTCATTGTGGCTGGCCACTTATAAAGGCACTGTGGCTTTCTATATTCTATGAGCACTGAGGCTAGCACTGTTGTGGGGTAACTTGTTGTTACTATTCAGGAGGCACTGTGGCTAGCACAGCTCTGTAACTGTATTATGTGGCTAGCACTGTGGCTGCATGTGGCTAGCACTGCTATAGGGACGATGTGGATCACATTATTCTAGGGGGACTGTTACCAGCACCATTATATGAGCAAGAGTGGCTGTTTCTTATAGTATGGGCACTGCACCTGAAACTGTTAGGCACCATGCGATTGCGGGCACAGCCGGCAGCTGACGACCGCCCACATTTTCAGGTATGGGAGCACGGCCCAAAAAACACAAAAACTAACATGCTCCATAATTCCTGGCACAGTTCTATAGCATGGACACCCATCTGTAGCGATACGGATAGGTGTCCACAGCCAATAGAACTGAATTAGTCCGTAATTACAGGAAATTTTATGGTCGTGTGCATGGGGAAGTGGATTTTTACAGATAGTTAACGCTGAGCAATCATTGATTGGCTGTTTTTTGTTTTTATAACGTTGTGAAGAGGGATGACAGCTTGAGGACTAAGAGGAGGTAAGTATATTATATTGTATGGGCATCGTGGCTGGCACTATACTAAGGATACAGTGGCTGACACTATTTTATGAGCATTGTGCCTGGATATATTCTACAGGCACTGAGGGTGGTAATGTTCTGGGGAACCTGCAGTTATTACTCTCATGGAGGCACTATAATTAACACTATAATATGGGCATTGTGGCTCAGCCAACTTTATTAATCAAAATAAACACACAGTGATAAGGGGAGCCCGACCAATCGCTACACCACACTCGATGAGCTGGGGCACGCCTGCCTGCCATCAGTCAGTCCCCCGGCGATCCGTCAGCCAACCCAGCTGAACTTCGTAGCTACCTGGGCCCTGATCTTACCTGGGAACCTGTCGGCTTGTGTTCTCCCACTAGCCTGGTTGCCCTGCCGTACAGCTCACGTCTTGCTCGCTGTGCCCAACCAAATCCATCCACCCTTCTCAGAGCGTCGTGTCGCGATCCACCTTACAAAGTATTGTAACCCAAAAAAAAACATTCAACAGGGAGGGAGGCTCTTTTCTAGTGAACTAACTAGCCCCTCCCACTTTACCTGTTCCATTAATCATTCAGCTGGCTTTTCCTACCAAAACGCCTCCTTTGCACTGCAGGTGGGTTGCTTCCCCAGCCCATCTTAGACTTGTCGGTGCTGCAAACCACGTGGCCGCCATTTTAACCCGCCTACCTATGGCTAAGGGACACGCATGGCGTCTCTTATGCCTCCTTGCTCGCATCTCTTCCAAGCTCGTCGCTCTTTGTAAGTGTACTTGCAAAGATGATAGCCTGGTAGAGCTGTTTCCAATGTGTTGCGCTACTGCCAAACTAGCCATATATGCAATTACTTGGGTGTCTGTTAAAACACCCGGGTTAATGCTCATGATAACTAATGAGGGTGTCAAAAAACAGGTCTGACCTGTATTATGCTGTATGCAGCTGGCACTGTAGGGGCGGGCAATATACTAGGGGCACTGGGGTCGGCACTATGATATGGGTAAGAACCTGTATCATCTATGGGTACTGCAGCTGACACTATTTTAGGGATACCGTGATTGGCACCATTCTAGGAGGAGCATACCTCCCAACCGTCCCGGATTCAGTGGGACAGTCCCGGATTCTGGGCGGTGTCCCGCTGTCCCGGGCGGCCGGGGATATATCCCCCTCTCAACAGTTGAACCCAATACTGAAGCAGGAAAGCATCAACTTCTTGATTCAGAATTAGTTCAGAGCGGAGGAGCAGAGGGAGCTCCCCGAGGACTCCCCGGGCACAGCGCTACTTTAAGCACTGTGCTCGGGGAAGCACCCAATGTCACTGTCCATATATGGACAGTGACGTCAGTGGCTACTCCTTGAGAGGAATCCTCGTTTGTCGATGATCTGGCCGGGGATTCCGCTCCTATAGGAAACCCCTGAGGTCACTGTGCATACATAGACATTGACGTCAGGGGCTCCTCCTGGAGCAGAATCCCCGGCAAGTTGTAGCCACTGGCATCACGGTCCATATATGGACAGTGACATCAGGGCTTCCATCTAGGAGCGGAATCCCCAACCAATGCTCTGGCTGGGGATTCCGCTCCTAGAGGGAGTCCCAATGGGGGGGATAGTGCTATTTACAGGGGTGTGGCACTATCAACATGGACACTGTGGCACCATATAGGGGCACTATCTACATGGGCACTATCTACATGGGCACTGTGGCACTATCTACAAGGGCACTGGCACTTTATATGTGGGCACTGGCACTAGGAGCAGCTTTGCGGGCATTATACTGTATATGGGCAGCTATGGGGGTATTACACTGTATGGGGGCATTATGCTGTATGGGTCAGCTATGGGGGCATTAAGCTGTATGGGGCAGCTATGGGGGCATTAAGCTGTATGGGGCAGCTATGGGGGCATTAAGCTGTATGGGGCAGCTATGGGGGCATTAAGCTTTATGGGGCAGCTATGGGGGCATTAAGCTGTATGGGGCAGCTATGGGGGCATTAAGCTGTATGGGGCAGCTATGGGGGCATTAAGCTGTATGGGGCAGCTATGGGGCATTATACTGTATGGGGGCATCTGTATCAGTTGTCCCTCTTTTAGATACTTGAAAGTTGGGAGGTATGGGAGTAGTATAGTTGCCACTATTGTGGGAAGCTGCCTATAATTTACAGGGGCATTGTGGCTGACACTATTATAAAGGGATTGAATTTATATTATGTTGCTACACTTTAGTGCTCATCAGTTGGCAGCATTCTTTGGCCATTTTGGCTGACAAAAGAAATATGGGTGCCAGGGTGTCGCTCGAAGAACGCTACAGAGTCCTGCCCCTATTTCCCATCCACAGAGGTTATAATATTCGATGTCCACCACCTCACCCGCCTTTATTTTTTCCCTCAGAAACACTGTGACACATTATTGGTTTACCAAATATAAGGCTGGGTTCACACGACCTATTTTCAGGCGTAATGGAGGCGTTTTACGCCTCGAATTACGCCTGAAAATACGGCTCCAATACATCGGCAAACATCTGCCCATTGCTTTCAATGGGTTTGCCGATGTACTGTGCCGACGACCTGTAATTTTACGCATCGCTGTCAAAAGACGACGTGTAAAATTACAGCCTCGTCAAAAGAAGTGCAGGACACTTCTTGGGACGTTTTTGGAGCCGTTTTCTCATAGACTCTATTGAAAACAGCTCCAAAAACGGCCGGAAAAACGCAAGTTGATCAAAAAACGTCTGAAAATCAGGTGCTGTTTTCCCTTGAAAACAGCTCCGTATTTTCAGACATTTTTGGCTCAGCGTGTGAACATACCATGAGGCTGGGTTCACACACCCTATTTACGGACGTAATTCGGGCGTTTTAGCCTCGAATTACGTCCGAAAATACGGCTCCAAAGTGTCTGCCCATTCATTTGAATGGGTTTTACGATGTTCTGTGCCGACGGGCATTTTTTTTACGCGCCGCTATCAAAAGACGGCGCGGAAAAAAGACGCCCGCGTCAAAGAAGTGCATGTCACTTCTTGAGACGTAATTGGAGCCGTTTTCCATGGACTCCATGGAAAAACAGCTCCAATTACGTCCGTAATGGACGCTGCGAAAAACGCCTGCACATGCCATTACGTCTGAAATTCCGGAGCTGTTTTCTCCTGAAAACAGCTTAGTAATTTCAGCCGTATCGGACGCTGCCGTGTGAACATACCCTAATGGTGGTTCAGTATATATATATATATAGTTCATAGCACATAGCACCTCATTCTATGCACTACGTTGCAATACCCACAGGAGACCACCGGATGGCGCTAGCTGAATTCAGTAGCAGCCTAGGTGATCGATACTTTATGATTATGGTCATGTGATTTACTGGCACCACCCACTGTTGTATCGTAGCTTGTTGCTAGGTGGAGTGACGTCACATGTACTGGGTGACAGCCTCTTGTTGGATTTCTTTTCCGGAACGGAACGGGGGTCATTGTAATCCGCCGTAATCCACCGGCACCGAGCGGACGGGGAGTTATTGAGTGACGGGAACACTCCGTGAACCCCCTGCCCTCTCACTACAGCGCGGTTCTGGGCGCCTTCACAGCCGATGGCTACCGTAAACCGATGGTGAAAAGCGCTCCGAGGGTCAGAGGCTGATTGCGGGGAGCAGGAGCGGGTCTGAGCGCTGTCATGGAGCTGAGAGTCGGGAACCGATACCGGCTTGGCCGGAAAATCGGCAGCGGCTCTTTTGGAGATATTTATTTAGGTAAGAAACAAAATGGAGGAGGAATAAATAAAAAAAAGGGGGGGGGGTAGCGTTGTTGTTGTCGGGGCTCCATTGTGAATAGCGGAGGCCGTTGTCGGGGAGAATTGGCATTGAGGTCTTATCTTGTCGTGTGTCCTATAGGATGTTTGTGTATTTTAGGCCCATACTGTATGAGCCGGTGGGGGAGGGGTCTCCACCCTTCCCTATTGCTGTCTATAGTAGGATAATGGCCTCCTGTTTACTAGTCCTTCCTGTATATGAGGCTTGTATAGAAACCACACAGTGACCCTGTGAAGACCTCCATTGTGGGGCTCATGTAGACCCCCATCAGTCCATAGGGGGCAGTATTTGGCCTTAGGGGTCCCCCTAGACCACACATTGAGGGGGCAGTTTCTGCGGTGGTCTTCTGGAGATTATACAATTGCCTGTGAGGAACTTGGGGGTTATTTTTATTTGCAAATCAAAGGTATTAACCACCCCAAAACCGGAAGAAATAAAAGGACGCCGTGGTTTCATAAACGGAGTTCTTCCCCGACATGTCTCGTCTTGTCGCTGTCACAGGAAGCACCAGGTTTGCCGAGTGTGAATGAGGCCGAAGTAGAACTGTAAGTGTAATAGGGACTAGATTAGGTCTTGTAGGTTCCTACGTGTCTCCGGATGGAAGGAGGGTGGTGGTCACTGCTGCCCTAGGAGCGTCGGTGCGATCGTCCCAGGAGCCAGGTGTTTGCCGCTGATGCCCAACTTTTCAACTAAAGTCTATAAAAGTCATCCACAAAGCCAAGTTGGCTCTGATTGGCTCCTAAAGTTGACCGGTATTTCCGCCGTCCTTGCTCATCTTGTTACCGTGTAGCGTCGGGGTATTGACGACAGTTTTTCATGTCTTTGTTGTTTGGATTATAAAAAGGGGATGTCACGTTTCGGGAAGTTGAAGAAATATTTTGCACAAGCCAGGCTTTATGGGGTCAGATGCTTCTTCCTCCTGGTAAATTTTGCGGTGTCGCAATATTGCGAGAAACTCATGGTGATAGCCCAGTCCAAGGCAAAGACCTTCGTGTCAAAGTGTGAGGGACTGGATGAGGACACAAGGTTAGGTGATGTCCCACCAGGTTAGGCGAGGCGTCTCGCTGTAAAACTGATGGCCCACCGGCCCAGCAGTTGGTTGGGGAGATGCCTCTATGTGTGGTCAGGTTTGCTGCTGCCTTGAGTTTATCACGCTATGGCTGAGGATCAAGGTTAGGCCTCGTTCACATCTGCGTTCGTGGCTCCCTCAGGGGCGTCCGACGCAGATCCAACAAGAATACCAGAGACAGTAGCACAGCGTGCTGCGCTATTGTCTCCGGTAAAAACGTGGACACCCCGAGGGAACCCATTAAACTCATTGGGTTCAGTCAGCCCCTGGTGGTATCCATTGTGCAACGGAACCGGCACTTCCGATAGTCCCTTGTTCTGCTCCTCTGACAGAGCAGAACGAAACACACCGATGCAGGTGTGAACGTAGCCTTAGAAGATATATTTTTTACAATTCTGACATTGGCAAATGTTTCTGACAAACGCGCTACACCCCCCTCGTCGTATTCAGTTTGTAACGTTTTGGTCTCCGGGCCTTGTATCCTTGGGATACAAGACGACATTCGTATAGGCCGCTAGGGGGGTCGTGTTCCATGGAGATGACACGCGACTTGATAGACTGTTGTGTTTAGTCCCCTCACAACCTGTCGGTTGGGTCATGGTATCCGGTGTGACTAATAATGTCCTCTCTGTTTCAGGCACTGACATTGCAGCAGCCGAGGAAGTTGCCATCAAACTGGAATGCGTGAAAACAAAACATCCCCAGCTCCATATTGAGAGCAAGATCTATAAGATGATGCAAGGAGGAGGTAAGTGCAAGCGGTGGGAAACCGACCCTGGACTTAGGCTGGCCTAAGATAGGCCGAACATATTCCTCCCACACGAAGGCTCGGCCGCGCGTGCATGTGTTTTTAATAGGGCGAAAGACTCCTCTGGCAAGTGCTTCTATCCATAGGATCGGGCCTATTGAAATTCAACAGCCCGATCCATCTCCCCCCCCCCCCCCCCCCCCCCGACATCTGCTGTTAAGACTGGAGTCGTCGCGATACCACAATTTGGACGTGGACACCGATACTTTGTGTACTAGTGCGATTCTCTATACCGGAACGATACTTTGCCAACAAAAAAATATAATTAAAAATTCCTCCCGTTTTCTGATGAGGCGCGAGGTGTGATGATGAATCTTGATTGTGCCTCACATGAATAGTAATTAACCCCATCATGCTCCTCAGTCATAATGGACAACATTGGGTTAATGTGTGAGGTGCATGAAGGGGTTAATTACTATTCATGTGAGGCACATGGGGGGGGTTCAAAATTCAGAATCTCACGTGCCTTACAATAAGTGGAAGCAGTTTTTTTTTTATGTGACATTTTTTCCCAGATTTTCTTTCTTTAACATTTTATATTTTTTATTAACCCCTTCCCGACATCCGCCATATATACACGGCGCATGTCGGGTGGGGGAATATGGAACGGGCTGAGACCGCTCCATCAAGCGAGTGTCTGTGTGTTACAGCCGACACTTCCGGGTAACGAGCGGGATCCCGCTTGTTTAACCCGTTAAATGCTGCGTTCAATAGCGAACGCAGCATTTAAATTACTAAAAAACAAGGGGGGGCGACCCAATGGCCCCCTCTCTTCCGGCAGGGCTTCATAGTTGCCTGTCAGAATCTCGATATACTGCAATACATTAGTATTGCAGTATATCGTGCAAGCGATCTAACGATCGCTGGTTAAGCACGATGTTAAAAAAAAATAATTAAAAAGCTAACCTAACTGGTATCGACGCGTCCGTAAACTATTACAATATATCATTATTTAGTCCGCGCGGTGAACGCCGTAAAAAATAAAAAAACATCAAAATTGCTGTTTTTTTTGGTCCCTTCTCCTCCCATAAAAAGTGACCAAAAAGTCTCACACACCCCAAAATGGTACCAATGTAAACTGCAGCTCGCCCCTCAAAAAATAAGCCCTGACACGGCTAAATCGCCAGAAAAATAAAAACGTTCTGGCTCTCAGAATGTGGCGACAAAACTCAAATTTTATTTTTAACTATCATTTTTTTCCTTGTAAAAGTAGTAAAACCTAAAACTATATAAATTTGGTATCGCTGTAATCACACTGACCCGCAGAATAAAGTTAACATGTTGTTTTTACCGTACGGTGAACGCCGTAAAAACTAAACCACCCAAAATATTGAGGAATCGCTGTTTTTTTTTTTTCCTATTCCACCCCACATTTTATTTTTTTTCTCTATTTCCACTGCATTATATGGTACAAACAATGGTGCTGTGAAAATCTACAACTCGTCCCGCAAAAAACAAACCCTCATACGCCAATATTGATGGCAAAATAAGAGTTATGGCTTTTGGAAGATGGGGAGGAAAAAACAAAAGTGAAAATCCTAAAAATGGCTGCGGAGGGAAGGGGTTAATTTAACTTTTCTGGTTTTATACTTCAATGTACTGGTATATATCGGCACATATGCCAGTGCATTAGCCTGTGTACTTCTAGTACCAGGCAGTTGTTAGGACATACCTCAGTGTGCCCTAACAGCAGGAAATGGGGTCAGACAGCCCTGGAGTCCTTTCATGGTTTCTCTGATCTCTACCGTTAGAGCAGGGCTGCGACTGTGTATTCCAGCCATTGCCCCACTCCTGATCGCATGGGCACACTTGCTATGCCTGCACAACCAGCATGATGTGAGGAGGCTGGCGCTACGCTTAGAAGCAGCTGGCACTGAAGACAGAACATGGGGGTTCTGTGTGGTGCGCGCCATATTCTCGGTCTTCGGGGCCGGCGATGCCGCTCATCAGTGCAGTGCCGACCTCATCACGTCATTCTGGTTACCAAATTCATGTATTACAATACTAAGCAGTGCGACCGCATCACTTCATCCTAGTGACTACATTCATGTATTACAATACTGCGGCCGCACAGCTTCGTATCGAAATACATGACTTAACCCCTTAGTGACCACTAATACGCCTTTTCACGTCAGCCTAGTCTAAGTCCTGCACGAGTCTCCCGTGCAGGCTGGAGCCGGGGCTCTGCTGTCTGACAACTGAGCTCCTGCTCCAACGCCCGCGATCGAAGTTTACTTCGATCGCGGCCGTTTAACCCGTTAAATGCCGCCGTCAATAGCGACCGCGGCATTTAACTTTGTTTACAGAGGGAGTGCGCTCCCTCTGTCACCCATCGGCGGCCCGCGAATGCAATCGCGGGTCTCCGATGGGGTGTCATGGCAGCCGGGGGCCTGATAAAAGCCTCCAGGTCTGCCCTGGACATATGCCTGTTAGGACGCGCCGGAGGCACGTCCTAACAGATTGCCTGTCAGATTTACACTGACAGGCAATAATGCTCTGGTATACGAAGTATACCAGAGCATTATAGCAGCGATCGGAACATCGCACAGTAAAGTCCCCTAGTGGGACTAATAAAATAAGTCATCAAAGTGAAATAAAGATTATTAATAAAAAGTACAGTAAAAAAAAAAAATCCATTTTTTTCCATAAAAAGTGGTTTTATTTAGTAAAAGTGTAAAAAAAAAAAAAAAGTACACATATGTGGTATCGCCGCGACCGTAATGACTCCATTAATAAAGTTAATATGTAATTTAAACCGCAAAGTGAACACCGTAAAAAAAAAACACAAAAAAACCATGGCGAAATTGCAATTTTTTTCCATTGCCCCCCAAAAAAGTCATAATAAAAATGAATCAATAAGTCCCATGCGCCCCAAAACAGTACCAATCAAAACTACGTCTTGTCCCGCAGAAAACAAGCCCAAAAAATCACTACATTGATGGAAAAAGAAAAAAATTACGGCTCTTGGAAAGCGACGATGCAAAAACAAATAATTTTAGTTCAAGAGTGTTTTTATTGTGCAAAAGTCGTAAAACATAAAAAAACCTCCACATATGTGGTATCGCCGTAATCGTACCGACCCATAGAATAAAGGTAACATGTTATTTACGCCGCACAGTGAACGGCGTCAATTTAAAAACGCATAGAACAATGGCGGAATTTCAGTTTTTTTTAATAATCCCCCCCCAAAAAGGTTAATAAAAGTTAATATAAAAATTCTCTGTACCCAAAAATGGTGCCATTAAAAAGCACAACTAATCCCGCAAAAAACAAGTCCTCATACAGCTATGTAGATGAAAAAATAAAAACGTTATAGCTCTTTGAATGCGACTATAGAAAAACGAATAAAATAGCTTGGTCATTAGGGCCTAAAATGGGCTGGTCACTAAGGGGTTAACGGTATTGAACCGGTTGAGGGGGCACAGCATCAAAGTAGTATCGATGTTTCGAGGCATCGGGCAACCCTATACGTTAGATAGTCGCGCTGTAATCGGTGAGTAATGTGTATGGCCAGCTTTAGGCAGCCACGCAATAAGGACACACCTGCTGCGTAAATGTGGGGGCACCGGGGAACCGCACAATAACTGCTATTAAGCATCTTGTTTTCTGTCTAGTGGGAATTCCAACTATAAAGTGGTGCGGTGCAGAAGGCGACTATAATGTCATGGTCATGGAGTTGTTGGGACCAAGCCTGGAAGATCTCTTCAACTTTTGCTCCAGGAAATTTAGCTTGAAAACGGTGCTGCTTCTTGCTGACCAGATGGTAAGTCAAGAGAAATCAAGTTTAAAGTGTGTGCGCGTGCGCGTACTTCAGGGGTAACAGCGTTCCTGGCCACCATGTCACCTCTGAAGCATTTTTAGCAGGCTCTATCTTAGTCAGTATTGTATGAGCTCCGCTCCAGAAAGGACGGGCACTACCTGCTATGATGTTCTCTTCTACTCAGAAGCACTGCACCCTGCCACCCTGCCAACATTCTGTGCCTGCTAATACTGAATGCTGATCCGAGTCCTGGGTGAGCGCCCCGTGATCCCACTGCCTCAATCACCTCTTTCATGACACATGAGGTATTATCCATATGCCAGCACATTTGTCTTTATGGCTTTCGGGAACCAAGAACCAAAATTAGCTGCGACGTTCTGGCATGAGAAGTGCCTCCGTAAAATTTCTGTCCGCACTAAATCTGCCGAGGAATATTTGCCAACGTGTGTTGTACTTCTTGATAAGGTACATTTGCCAGTAATATTGCTTTTATATTCGTGTGCTCCACTGGTCAATCCATTCAATTACTCGGGTGTCTGGCAGAACAGGAATTTAAGCAGGAAAAATCCTGGAGAGAAAAGTATCAGGACGGGCAGAGCTAAGCAAGGATGGCGTTTGTTCTGCACGCTCCACCCAAGCAGCGGGGTAGAAAGGCTGCCGAGTTTTGAGACTGCGGTGTTTGAACGGGATTCTGAAGGTTTATAGACTTCAGGCTTAATGCACACCATGCATATTACGTGTGTTTAGTAAATGAGATTTCAGGAAATTTCCTGTGTACCCTGCGGGTTTTTTTCGGCACGTAAATTGACCTGCGGTGCATACTTGAAAATTCGCAGCATGTAAATTTATCTTGCGTTTCCGCTTGCATCTGCCTAGTTCTGAGAGAAACTCGCCACAACCCGCAGCATGAAAACCGATTTTATGCACCAAAGCGTAAAACCCGCAGCGAAAAAACGTGCAATTAGGTGTGTTTTTTTTGTTTTTTTTACCTGCAAATTTCCTGCGTATTTTTCGCAACAAAATACGCAATGTGGGCATTTAGCCTTAAAGGGGTTTTCCCGTCAGACATTTGAGATATCCACAGGATGTGGGTCCCATATTTGGGACTTAGGGTAACGCTAGGCTGGTTCCGTAATTCATGGTCGGGAATCGCATGCGGCAGCCACAACACAGAGCGGTAGAATGGGGTTTAGGGGGCCCCGTTCCAGAGATAGGTGAGGATCCCAGAGGCGGGACCCGCAGCTGCCTGACACTTATGACATATCCTGTGGATGTCATAAATGTCTCTGATAGGAAAACCCCTTTAAGTGTATGAAAACTTCTTGAAACCGTTCTTTTTAATTTTTTAATTTATTTCTTTTCATGTGTTTTGTGGCATCCTAAGGGTACGTTCACACCGTGTATACACTGCGGATTCTCCCCAACGGATTTCATTGCAGAAAATCTCCAGCCTAACATAATACACTAGCAGCAGAGTGGATGGGATCGGAACAAATCTCATCCACGCACTGCGGGAAAAATCGTTCATAAATTGACCTGTGGTGCGGTTTTTTTTCAATCTAAATCACGTCCATTTATGCTTCGGATTTGTTGCTCTTTTGTTACAGGTTTTCTCCTTTCAATTCAATGTAAAGGTAAAACCCGCAAAAAGATGGCAAATGTTGTGATTTTTGCAGCGGAAAAGCTGCGATTCCGCCGCAAAAAAACGCAAATCATAAACCACTTTTTTAATTTAAAATGAATAAAGTTAGTACTCCCCTCCCCGACGTTGTCATAGCATTCCACTGCACCCCATCTAGGCTGGCTTTTTGGGATGACGTTTCATCCCATATGACTTCTGCAGCCAATCACAGGCTGCGGCGTCATCCCAGGAGGCCAGAGGGACGCAAATGGAAAAAAACTGCAATTCCCTGTTCACCCTGCGGGTTAAACAACATGGTGGCCCTTTTCATGAAACAATTGTATTGATCAACTTTTATTGTATTTTGGGGGAATTTACTTGTTTTTGTTTTTTTGTTGGGGGGGTGGGGGGGTTCTATTACACCGTTCAGTGGTTTAAATAATGTGATAACGTTATTGTACGGGTCATTATGAACCCGGCGATAGATACGCATGTATTTTAAAGAAAAAAAATAATGGTTTTGCTAAAAAAAAAAAGTTTTTTTCCTTTTTTATATAAACCCATTTTATAACTAGCTTTAAATGTAATAACTTTAGTCCCACTAGGAACCATAACGTTGCCATTCTTTAGTACATTTAGTGGAGAGGGGGGTTATAGCTCCCATATGGGAGTTACGGAAACAGCTGAGCCGTTGCTTGGCTAATTCAGTAACTCCTATATTCTCTCTCAGGCACACGGCCGTAGCTGTAATCCTGGTCATCAGTCGTCTGTATTTGCGGGCCGTGCTTCCATTATAAAGTGTGGGAGCAGGCTCTGTAAAATAAAAAAAAATAGGACATGTCCTATTTTTATACGGAAGCTTTCGACGGCCCGGACCCCTTCCTGTAAATATATATACGGGAATGCGTCCGTCTGGCCATAGGAATGAATGGATGGAATATGGTCGTGTGCGAGGGGCCTCACTATTGACCACCGCTCTGGTCTGTCTCACAAATAGGTGGTCACTGATCCCAGATCATGTTCCGTAATCGAGAGCCAAGAATGTTTCTGTCGAGTGGGGGGGGTTTTAAATTGGAGGGCCCCCTTGAGGGCTAATATGGCTGACAATTGCAGCTGTCAAACTACTTCCTGCCCTAGAAATGAAAGGTAGGAAAAGTCCGGAGGAAAAACAGCTGAACTTCTGGAGAGAGACTGCAAAAAATGGTTTAGAAATAGAACCTGCTGGACTGCGAAAAACGGAATTTTGGCAGAATAGTAAATAGTCTTACTAGCCAGATTGTGAAATCTTGTCCTATACGTGAGACGTTGGTATTTGTGTATATATAACTTTACGCACAAAATACAAAGTGAGAGAAATGGTTGGATATGACTTGTGTTTTATTAAATGGGATTTGCGTTCACCTTCTTTTTCCAGATTAGTCGCATCGAATACATTCATTCCAAAAACTTCATCCACCGTGATGTGAAGCCTGACAATTTCCTCATGGGCCTTGGTAAGAAAGGAAACCTGGTCTACATCATTGATTTTGGCCTTGCGAAGAAGTATCGGGACGCGAGAACACACCAGCATATCCCCTACCGCGAAAACAAGAACCTGACCGGGACGGCTCGATACGCCTCCATAAACACGCACCTCGGAATAGGTAGGGATTATTGGATTATGAACCAGAGCCGTAAACAAAATCAAGTGCTACTTTAACAGGCTACATTTTCTTCCAATTGTTTTAACTTGGCTGTTCTCAAAGGACAGGATATGTCATAGGGGTCTGATAGGTTGGGGTCCCACTTCAGGGACCCCACAAATATACACCCCATCTCCTGTAGGGACATTGGTGATCCCCTGACGCCCGAAGTGCAAAACTAGGGCTGGGCGTTTATCACCTAAATCAAGTTTGATTCCACATCTAATCTCGATTATGGTTTATGAACAATTTGGACAACGCCTCCTTCCACGTCATTGAATTCATGTGTATCCCCCTGAGTCTACTGTATATAATATACTCCTGACACTGCACCCACACAGTATAATGACCCCATAGCTGCCCCCACACATTATAGTACTCCCACAGCTGCCCCCACACAGTATAATGACCCCATAGCTGCCCCCACACATTATAGTACTCCGGCAGCTGCCCCCACACAGTATAATGACCCCATAGCTGCCCCCGCACATTATAGTACTCCCGCAGCTGCCCCCCGCACATTATAGTACTCCCGCAGCTGCCCCCCGCACATTATAGTACTCCCGCAGCTGCCCCCCGCACATTATAGTACTCCCGCAGCTGCCCCCCGCACATTATATTACTCCCGCAGCTGCCCCCCGCACATTATATTACTCCCGCAGCTGCCCCCGCACATTATAGTACTCCCGCAGCTGCCCCCGCACATTATAGTACTCCCGCAGCTGCCCCCGCACATTATAGTACTCCCGTATCTGCCCCCACAAAGTATAAAGCCCCTATAGCTGTGTAAACACTGGATTTTTTGCTACGGATTCCTTCCGGAAAATTAGCATCGTATAACAGTAGCAGCAGTGGGTGAGATTTCAACAAATCTCGTCCCCACACAGCTGAAAAAAACGCAAATAAATTGACATACGGTTTCTTCAGCCGCAGCATGACGATTAATGCTGCGGAATCGCTGCTCTTCTGTTGCAGGCTTTCCCCATTGACAAAGTTGTGTGTGTTGCGACACTTGCGGCTGAATCGCAGCGATTCCGCCGCAAGAATCGCAAGTAAGAAAAAAAAAAAAGTTACACTTACTCGGATTCTCCAGTCTGGCCTCCTGGGATGGCATTTCATCCTGTGCGACCGCTGCAGCCAATCACAGCTGCAGTGGTCACATGGCCTGCAACGTCATCCCAGGAGGCCGGAGCACACACACAAGAGAGGGAGGGGTAAGTATGAACGTGTTTTTGTTTTTTTTTTTGGTTTTGTTTTTTTTTTCCTCCGGCGCCGCTTTCCACAGCGAAAATTGCAGTTTAATGCAGCGTATTCACCCTAAACACGCTGTGTGTGTTCCTACCCTTGGGCTACATGCACACGTTGCAGAATTTAGTGCAGAAAATCCGCAGCTAATAGTGCGTATTTTTAATGCATTTTTAAAACCCGTTCCCAGCAGGACGCAGACAGGTCAAAACATTTTTTTGACCTGTCTGCGTCCTGCTGGGAACGGGTTTTCACCTACCCACTTAGTAAGTATGGCCTTTTTTGCGGTTTTGAAGTTATCTATGTCCCATTTTTTCTGCTGGGATTTTAAAATCTGCACAGCAGCTCCTTTTTGTGTGTAGAAAAAATCTGCAATGTGTAGATGACGTTTCTTGCGATCTCATTTACTTTGCTGGTACTGTATTACGCCGCAGGTTTGCCGCACAAAAATACGCGTGGCTAATCGGAGTGTAATACACGTGTGCATTTGGCCTTACAGAGCTTGTTCCTAAAGTCTCTAGTTCAGAGTCAAGAACACAAATAGAAATGAAACCTGCTGCTCCCAAACTCCTAATCCATTGTCAAAAACTCCTGCACTGCTTTACAACCCGTGTCCCAAGGAATGCAGAATACTAGTAGTTCACAGTGAAGTAGCAGATGGAGGAAGTCCGTTCTTCTTCGGTTGATATTTCGCTATGGATTCGGGGGTGGGGGTGTATGACACAATAGATGAAAAGCTTGAAGGCTATGGACACCTTTTGGGCTCTTATCAATAAATAAACGCTTTAAATCTACGCAAGATACAGCTGCTCTGTATACAGGATACAAAGCAGCTGTATCTGAAAAAGTAAAATACATTTTTAATAGAAAGTAATTTGAAAGTTCCAGCAATCACACTGATAAACTCCCTTGTAGCATAACTCGTCCGTCACAAAATTGTAATAAAGGGGCATTAATCATTTTATCCTCGCTGCGCCATACTTTGTCATAAATTGAAATCACTTGGGTTTGCGCAATGACCATGTAGTAATGTTTCTGTCTCGACAGAACAATCTCGCAGGGATGATCTGGAATCTTTGGGTTATGTGCTGATGTACTTCAACCTGGGTTCGCTACCATGGCAAGGACTAAAAGCAGCCACCAAACGACAAAAATACGAGCGCATCAGTGAGAAGAAGATGTCCACACCCATAGAGCTCCTGTGTAAAAGCTATCCTTGTAAGTCACTGGGCTGAATACACCACGTCCTGTTTTGGTTTGTCAGTCCGATCCTCTAAGGTTGTGTTTTTGGGAATGTAACAATATGGGGCCAGGAACGATTGAGTTGTACATTAATCTTAAGCAAAATTCATTAGGGATTCTTTAAATTTCAATATTCATACATAAGGTTTATCTTTTTCATCATCTTCGTTGTAATCTGTTTTTATTAGATACTTTCCTACCTGTCGTCTGCAGCCCGTCGACCGCAATCTACCGGTAGGCCACTGATTGGTTGCTGGTAGATTAGGCCCCATTCACATCACGTTATTGCCTTGCGTTTATTATGTACATCGGGAAAGCTCCTGACGTGCATAAAAATCGTGTTTATAGGGATCCATTATCCCGACAGAGATAAAGTGTCCTTTTGGTCTGCGTCGGGCTGGTATATGTTGGTTTACTTTTTTTTTTTTAAGGATGTAATCGCGTAGTACTCTATGCTATTCTATCCTGGGAGATATGTTTTTTTAACATCGTAAATTATGTAATGTATGGCATCCGTCACAGGTAAATGTTAAACGTTTACCGCGAGGAGCTCCCAACATCACTGTCCATATTAGGAGAGTGATGTCAGGGGCTTCTCCAGAGCCGGGATTCCCGACCAGAGCGTTGCCGATGTTCTGGCCAGGGATTCCAGCTTTGCAAAGCTCCCGTCATCACTGTCCACAGCTAGAACACATCACATTGGGTTGCAGTAGTGCGAGGGGGGAATGGCCGCTAAGGGAAGCAGGGCAGGGTGTGGCCCAGGGCAAGCACAATAAAGGAGTTGCCCAGGACCAGGAAGATGGATCTGCTTTTTTTCCAGAAACCACTACATCTGTCCATGGGCTTTGTCTGGTATTGTAGTTCGTCGCCATTCACTTGACAGATTTGGTGCTGTTTCTTAGCGGGGAAAAAAACTGACTTTTCTCGAATTTTGGGCATCCCCTCCAAGTCTTTGAAGTGGCAGCTGGTTTGTCAGTAGTCATTGCTGACGCTGCTGCTACTTTAGAACTTCGTGGGTACTATGGTTGGCATTAATTGCATCACTCTGCTGCCACTATTAATGAGGACATTATTCTGCCACTAATAATGGGGGGGCACTAACATGATAGTATTAGAGCGCAGTCACACGTGGCATATTTCCGCAATGTAAAACTGAACCATGGAAAGCTGTGCAATGTCCAATGGGAAAAAATATTCTGCAATTTCTTGCGTTATGTTTTTCCCCATAGGCTTACATTGTAAACATAAGATGCAGAAATACAAAGCCGGTACGCCACGTGTGACCGCACCCATAATGTGGGCACTCTGCTGGCATGTTAACAAAAAAAGGGCTGCAATAAGCCTTCTCGGTATATCAATACAATGAAGGGTTTAACTAGGTCAATGTCTTGTGGACGTTTTATTGCATAGACCCTCAAAACCTTTAATTTTACTGCAGTCGATTTGTACCCCTCTAACATTGCGTACCCCTGGTCTAACCCATAAATGCCGACCTGTAATGGCACCACCAATTTTCAGCTGAATGATCTCCCAGGCTACTCTGGGAAATGTTAATAGACTCACATCTTCTGTGTAATGGTTGACGGGGCTTCAGTGCATCGTTCTTAGGGTATGTGCACACACACTAATTACGTCCGTAATTGACGGACGTATTTCGGCCGCAAGTCCCGGACCGAACACAGTGCAGGGAGCCGGGCTCCTAGCATCATAGTTATGTACGATGCTAGGAGTCCCTGCCTCGCTGCAGGACAACTGTCCCGTACTGAAAACATGATTACAGTACGGGACAGTTGTCCTGCAGCGAGGCAGGGACTCCTAGCATCGTACATAAGTATGATGCTAGGAACCCGGCTCCCTGCACGGTGTTCGGTCCGGGACTTGCGGCCGAAATACGTCCGTCAATTACGGACGTAATTAGTGTGTGTGCACATACCCTTAGTTGCACAAATATGTTCTACGTGTTTGTTGTTTTTTTTCACTTTTTTTTTTTTCTTTTTTTAAGCCGAGTTTGCCACCTACCTGAACTTCTGTCGATCTCTACGTTTTGATGACAAGCCGGACTACTCGTACTTAAGACAGCTATTCCGGAATCTCTTCCACCGTCAAGGATTCTCCTATGATTACGTGTTTGATTGGAACATGCTAAAGTTTGTGAGTATTAGCAGGACACGAAAGACTTCTTCTTTTTCTAAGATTTTATTTGTTGCGTGGCCACTAGGTGGCTAAAAGTAGTAAAAAATGTCTGCTTCGCATTAACATAAAAAAGATACTTGCCAAACCAGTTCAGTATACTTACCGATGGAGGTGGCCAAAACCTCTCTTGCTTTATTTTGTTGGGGTTCCTTTAAGACATCCCCTTCGTCGAATCTATAGTTGCTTCGTATCATTCAAGATCAACTGATTGGCCGGGAAGCACATCTTGACCGTACCTATGACTTACTATATTAGTATTGCAGTATATCGTGCAAGCGATCCGGCTGGTTCAAGTCTCCTAGGAGGGCTTATAAGTTAAAACGGTTAAATAAAGTTTTTTTAGTTTTTTTTAATGTTCCAAAAAATCTATATATTAAGTTAGGCCCCATGCACACGAAAATCCACGGGAGAATTGCGGCCGCATTCATTCCTATGGGGCCATGCACACGACCGTGGTCTCCACGGTCCGTGCATGGCCAGGGAGTCCGCACCGCAGAAAGAACGGACATGTCTTATTATGGCCGTGTTCTGCCGTCCAGGCTCATAGCAAATAATGGCTGCGGCCATGTGCACTGCCAGCTCGCGCGTGAGACTCCGCTGCCGGCCGACCCGGAAATCACGGCCGTGTGCATGCGACCTTTAAAAAAAAAAAATACAGCATTTTTTTTTTCCTAGTGTTAAAAAATAAATTTAAGTTAACATAACTGGCATCGCCACATCCGTAAAATCTGAACGATTACAACACAACCTTACTTAACTTGATCGGTGAATGCCGTAAAAAACAACCAAAATGTAAAATACCCAAATTGCTGTTTTTACGTCACTGTAGATTCCCAAAAAAATTGAATAAAAAGTGATCAAGAAGTCACGTACCCCAATAAATAAGCACTCGCAACGCTCAATCAACGGAATAAAAAAAAGTTATGGCTCCCAGAATATGGCAAAACAACAATTTTTTTTATTTTTTTTTCTTCTATAAAAGTGGTAAAACATTAAAAAAAAAACACCATAAATTTGGTATCGCCCTAATCGCATCAACCCATAGAGTAAGGAGAACTCTGTTTTTACCGCCTGATAGATGCCGCAAAAACAGCCCCCCCCCCAAACGGCGTAATCGCTACTTTTTTTTAATATTATTGTTTTTGCTCCTTTCACCCCACAAATAATTTTTTCAGTTTCCCAGTAAATTATACAGTATATAAAATGGTGCATTTAAAAACTACAACTTGTCCCGCAAAAAAACAAGCCCGAAAAAATTATGAAAAAAAAAACGAAGAATGTCCGTGTACTTAAGGAGTTAAACAGGTGCCAAGATCCCTGTTTGTGCGGACACATGTTTGTGTGCTTGCTGCGTATCGTCTGGTAGGAAATGTAACACTGTTGAATGCATTTACGTTTTGAGATCTCTAACCTGTGCCACTTCGTTTTCTCCTGGTTTTTTAATGGGTTTCCAGCAAGCACTTGCAAAAAAAAAAAAACATGCACGTATATCCTTCTGCATATACATACACACACACATACATACACACACACATACATACACACATACATACATACACATACATACATACACATACACACACACATACATACATACATATACATACACACATACATATACACACACACACACATACATACATACATACATACATACATACATACATACAGTCATTCCATGTGAAAGAATAATTAATAAGAAGCAATATGGTGTGGTCACGTCTGCTAATTCTCTTTGCACAAATTTTGATAATCTTGCGTTGCAGGACCGGATTCACACCAGCATGTTCGGTCCGTGATACACGGACCCTATGTCTGCAGTATTTCCCGGATCAAACACACTTCAGGGAGCCGGGCTCCTAGCATCATAGTTATCTGACGCCGGGTGTCAATGCCTCGCTGCAGGACAACTGTCCTGTACTTAAAGCATGATTACAGTACGGTGGGCAGGGACCCCTAGCCTCATAGATAATTATGACGCTAGGAGCCCGGCTCCCTGCAGTGTGTTCGGTCCGGGAAATACTGCCGACATGCAGACCGTATATCACAGGCCGAACACGCTGGTGTGAATCCAGCCTAAATCTGTATTTCTCATTGGTTACATTGGGGTTCACAGGCCGTGGGTATATGCTATTGCTATTAGAAAGCTTGACACTAATAATTCTAAAGTGTAGCCCCTCCGACAGGATATACCTCGCCTACAGACACTGAGCTAAAACCGTCTCCGCTTAGTGTTCATAGGAGGCAGACGCTCCTTCTACTGCAAAAAATCTTGTAAAAATCTTTTTTTATGTAAGTTGCTTCCCCCCCCACATTTTAGCTGGGAAAGAGGGTTGACATAATCTCCCTGTTGTCACCTCCAAAGCGGGTGCACGGTGTCAACTCTACATGCGCCATTGTTCAACTGCCTATGACGAGAGGTGGGAGAAGAGCGTCAGCTCCTCGGTCAAACACCAGCCTATGTTTCACACCTCATATTCTCGCACCAGTGTCTCCCCTCACTAAGGGTGAATCATTGAGGGGGTGCTGCTGTTCCCCCTCCGTGATACACCCTCACTGGTCATCTCACACCCCATCTTTTCAGATAGTGTGTGGTGACCCTCTACTGCAGCGTCTGACCCGAGGGGAGAGCCTTCTCACCAGACAGACAACACTGCAATACCCACGCCTGGTATTGTGGTGACTGAAGCGGATTGGGCCCATTCCCTTTCCCGAAACGTTTTTGGTTTGCCTTTTTGACCATCCACTTCTGGACTCTCCATCCATGTCTTCCTCACGTGGGTTAGGGCTACACGACTAGCTTTAGTTTCCCTGGCCTCTTCTGATTTTCCCTCAACCTGGATCGGCAGAGCTACCACTGAATGTGCCCGTCATACTGGTCATGGTCTCCTCCTAGTTGTGCGAGGCATCTCTTGACGCTGCTCGTCTAGCGACTCGTGCATGAGCTTCTACCATTGCTATACGCAGAATGGCCTGGCTGAAATGTTGGTCCGCAGATAGATACAGCTTCCAAGCAGTCCCTGACAGTGGCTATTGTGAGGCATTTAACTGGTTAAACGAGCGGGATCCCACTTGTTACCCGGAAGTGTCGGTTGTAACGCACAGCCGACGCGCTCGTTCTATGGAGCCCGCTCCATACTGCCCACCTCCACCCGACGTGCGCCGTATATATACAGCGGATGTTGGTAAGGGCTTAAAGGGTAACTAAACATTCAACAAACTTCTGACATCTCATAGTGACATGTCAGAAGTTTTGATTGGTGGGGGTCCGAGCACTGAGACCCCCACCAATCGCTAGAACGAAGCAGCAGAAGGAATCGTGTGAGCGCTCAGCCACTTCGTTTTCTATTTGGCTTTTTCCGTAAATCCGATGTAGCGGAGTACAGGCTCATGGGGTTTCTATTGAGCTCGTACTCCGATACATTGACCTGTCAGAAGTCACTATGATGTGTCAGAATTTTGTTGAACGTTTAGTTGCCTCCTAGTGGCAACACCAGGTGACTGCCGATTTTTTTATTTTTTATTATTCCTCCTATAGGGTGCAAGTCGTGCTGCTGAAGACGCAGAGCGTGAGAGAAGAGAGCGAGAAGAGCGCCTGAGACACGCAAGGAATCCTGCAGTTCGGGGCTTGCCCTCTACTGCTTCAGGGAGACTTAGAGGGGCACCGGAAGTAACGCCACCCACTCCACTCACACCAGCTTCACACACCGGTATGACCACATCACTTGCCTTATATATTCGTTTTTATTTTGTCAAATGTGTTGAGTGATTGGGAAGATTATAAATTATTTGTTTCCCTTTTCAACACTGGAAACGTTTAAAGATGAATTCCTAGAGTAAAAGTCTATGGCGCAGAAGTTATCCGAGTAGTCATTTACCCGATGACCCATCGCTAAGATCATTGACGACTCCTTTTTCCCTTTGTCTTTCTCAGTGGCCTTTATATGTTAAGAGATGGTGATCGGCCAATACGAAATGCAGCAGGGTCCAAAATCATCCCTTGCCGCATGCGTTGCATTGTAGTTGAATATAGCGGATTTAATCTGGTTCACACGGACACCTCTCAGTTGCCAAAAAGTCATTTTAAAAGTAACTTTTATAACAAGTAAATGTAGTGACCTAAACACACATTAAAAACCTATTAAGGGCTTCGCAATATCACATTTAGCGCTGTAGTGTCTAAAGTTCTCCGCACTACTGTTTACGGATTTTGCACAATATTTTTATCAAAGGGGCGCGTATGCTGCGCGCTACGGCGGGAAACCGAATCACTTATTCGTGACTGATAAGTCAGTGTCCCAGATCCCCCTCCACTGACAGCGCCTCCTGTGACCCAATTGCGGGGTGCCGATGGTTGTATGGCATCTAATGAAGGCCCCCATGTCTGCCATCTTAGTACACCAAGGGCTTCATAGGCTGTCCGTATCATGATATACTGCAATACGTTAGTGCAAGTGATCCATTCAAGTCCACTTAAAAAAAAAAAAAAAAAAAAAAGTTCCATGTTTTTAGTTTTTTGTTTTTTTTTAATATATAAAAACAAATTGTTACAAAAAACATTCTTATCTCCCCCCTCAAGCAATATAAAAACAAAATATGTAAAATTAACATAAATGGTATCGCTGAGTCCGTGAAAGTCTGAACAGTTCCAGTATAACCACGTTTAACCCCCACAGTGAATGGCGTAAACAAACCAAAAAAAACATCCGGAATCGCGGTTTTGGTCACTTCATCTTGCAGAAAAATTGGAATAAAAAGTGATCAAAAAGTCTCATGTACCCAAAATGGTGCCAATAGAAACTGCAGCTCGCCAACCGAAAAATAAGCCCTCATCCGATGGAAAGATCAGGTTTTTTCTTTGTAAGGGTACAAACACACACCGCATGTGCGAGATACGCATGTTCAAGCTGGGCAGCATATCCGCCCTGAACACCGCAGGAGGGAATGCCATCCGAAAAATCGCACCACATTGTAAAGCAGCGGCGGAAGAAAACAACAAAAAAAACGTTCATGCTTACCCCCCCCCCCCCCCCCTCCTCTTCTCTGCACGTAGTCCGGCCTCCTGAGATGACTTTTCCGGCCTTGTGACCGCTGCAGCCTGTGATGAAATGTCATCCCAGGAGGCCGGACTGGAGAGGAAGCAGGGAACTCTGGGTAAGTATAGCTTTATCTTTTTATTTTTTCTTACTAATGCCGCTGCAAATGTCGCAACACACACCACTTTGCTGCAGGTTTAAGCACCCCATTGAATTCAATGAGAAAACCCGCAACTGATGAGCTGCGATTCCGCAGCATTAATTGACATGCTGCGGTTGAGGAAACTCATGTGCGTTTTTTTTCGTCAGCTATTTTCCACAGTGTGGGGACGAGACTTGTTGAAATCTCACCCCCCCCCCCCCCCACTGCTGCTACTGTAATACGCTGCAGATTTTCCGCAATGAATCCGTTGCGGAAAATCCGCCGTGTTTCCGTAGTGTGTGTTCCTACCCTAAAAGTAGTAAAACATAAAAAAAAGTCAATATATAATTATCATACTGAACCGAAAAATAAAAAGGTTATGGTTTTCGGAAGGTGGAAAGGAAAACACCAAAGTGAGAATCCGAAAAAAGACAACGGCGAGAAGGAGTTAAAAAAAAATAAAAATTACAATTTTAATTTTTTTTATTTATTGATCTTGTAAAATATTCTAACATACCAGTTTGTCTATCGCAATGCCTGAGGGAGAGGCCCCGCTGTCCTGAAAGCTGCCATCTTTGATCTACTCGTGCCCGTCTTTACACTACTTTTACTCCGGTTTGCCCTCCTGTAATTGGTTCTTGCTCTTGCAGGGGTGTGTTGCATGTTGCAGCTGCTGGAGTACCTGGTGACGCTCCGTCATTACCCGTCAAATATCCTAATATTTCCTCTTGATTTTAACAGCCAACACCTCCCCCAGACCCGTGTCCGGTATGGAACGTGAACGGAAAGTGAGTATGAGACTGCATCGTGGTGCTCCTGTTAATGTCTCTTCATCTGACCTAACTGGTCGACAAGATACCTCTCGCATGTCAACTTCACAGGTATGAGTTAAACTGCTAAGGCTCATGGGTATAAAGGAACACAAGTGGCTTTTGCTTCTGAGCTTGCTAGCTGGCAAGGGTGTGATTCATACCTTCATCTCCGCAATGCTGTCTGTCTGAATTGCCGAGGGTTAAGGGAAATCTCCCCGATTTGGGTTGTTCTCCTTTAACTGGGCAATGCCTGCATTCAGAGTTTCTTTTGCTTACATGGTTCTGGTGATGCGCCTGTGGATTCTCGAGAGTTGCTGCTATGGTCTTTTCCGTTGTAAATGCCGGCAGAAGAAAGCTCTCCATAAAGCCACAGCGCCATCGTTGTAGAACGTCCTTCATGTCGCAACGTTTGTGGTGAATCCGCTTTTCATTAGGGCACTGCCACTCATTACATGTTGTACATTCTCCATCTAATCGAACGTAATGAAATGTTGCCTTTTAAAATGAACACCCCTTATGTAATCATGCCCTGAGAATGTTTTATGGCATTCTTCTTGTTCTGATTCTTCTTAATCTTTTAGGGTAAGGCCACATGGAACTGCCCTGAACCGGCCTCGATGCGGCCAATAACCGTGCTGGCACCATGTTCGGCACGGGTTTCAAATAGCCTGTTAATGGGCGTGCGTTATTGCGGGTAACACAGCCTTTTACCTGCAAAAGCGTGCGGCCCTGAAGGGTGTATTAATAGCTGCACGATTTTGCAGATATAGGGCCATTTCACCCGCTATAACACGCAGCCATTAACCGGCTATATCAAAGCCGCGAAAAGCATGGTGCCGCCGCGGTTGTTGGCTGGGTCAAGGCCGCACGTTGTGGCCTTGCCCTTACTCTCCTCTTCGTAGTTTCCTACATATCTTGTCGTTTTAATATTAGAACGTACCCCCTGGCTTAAAGGGTATCTGGCACTAGGACAGGTCTTTTTGAAATTTGGACATGTTCACAATGCTCTAATGGAGGTGAGCCAATGGTTTCACTTGCGCCCACTAAACTAGACCCAAAGTGCATTTGTGGAGGACAACACACTCTATATTCAAACTGATCCGTAGTTTCTAGTTGGGGTTCCTTTTTACACCGTGCCATTTTGGCCGTAAAACCGAGCGCCGATCAATGAGACCGCTCGTTGACCGGCGCTCGTTTGGTCCTTTCACAAGGAGCTATGTATGGGGACGAGCGCTCGTTACTACAGTCGCTCGTCCCCATGTATTTCCATCACGTCGGCAGCGCGTCTCCGTGTTTACACAGGATGCGCTGCCGACAACGATAATCATTTCTGCTGCATAAACGACCCGATAAACATCGTTCGTTGGCTGATCATTGCCCCGTTTTAATGATGGGGTTCATATGAATGCTCCTTTGCCCAATAATTGGCCCATGTCAATGGGCGCTTAGAAGCTCATCTCTTGTAGATAAGGGTTTATCTTTGTGACAGATGCCTTTTAAGTTTTCCTAATTGTACCAACCCCCTGTCAGTACAGTTTCTTATAATGGGTGGCTGCTGGGCTACTCCCTTTTTTTTTTTTCTTCTCTTCTCTACTTTAAGATGTTTCTACTTTTACATGTTTGTAAGTTTAATTAAAAAAACCTTTAAGCTGAGGTGCGCTCTAAAATCTAAACTTGTGCAGAGGACACTTAACTGGCGTGAGAAAATGGGGGTCAGTCAGGCACTTTCGTGTAATCAAAAGTCAATCTTACTACTTCATCTAAACCGTTGGCTTCGTTCAGTTGTCTGCACTGGAAGTTTAACCCAATGCCCAGATTCTCGCACAATCGCTCCTAAAGATCATCATTTAATTGGATTGCTTCTGTAAGCATTTTGATCCCCCATTGAACTCCCGGAAGGCGCAGCTCCGATGGCGTGATCATTATGGATGCAGAAATGCTTTTTGTAAATGGAAACGTCTAGATGTTCTACCATGTGGCCATCTAGGCGAACCGTGGTGCTCATGGTATGTGGTGACCTTGAGGAGAACGGCTAGAAAAGGTGGCATTTCTAGAATGGGTCTGGCGCGGATGTGTTTATTACATTCATGCCTCCCCAGTGAACAGACATAAGCAGGTAATGCAGAATCAGGAAGGTTTTAATGCATGGCGCGCTGTGTCGCTCTCTTGAACCACGCTGATTGGGCGCATTAGTATCAATCTTAAGTGTCAAATGAGAAATTCCATTTATGGAACCTAAATGGAGTTGACTCTGAGATCCTCACTTTCTCGGCCTCTGCTTCACTCTTCCTTCTGCCTGGCGCTTTATGGGTGTATGCTGAAAACACGCCGAAAATATAAAAGTATATCTTAAGCACCGTAGTTTTCTGGGTTGTTGGACAGTGACAAGCCGCAGTCTTTTCCCCACCTCAGAATAGCATTCCCTTCGAACATCTTGGCAAGTAGCTGCTCGCCCCAGTCTCGGTTGAAGGCAGCCCTGGGTGAGTGTTTAGAAAGCTTCCCTATGAATTGCAGCCGTTCGTTCCACTGTAAAAGCGCAAGCAGATTTCGCTGACGCGCTTGTTCAGCTACGTGTGGAAACAAACCTACAGCGGTAGAATTTTCTTATTCGGAATCAGTGTTAATTGTACCTTTTTAAGGAGTGTGGGGATCATTTTGTTTTTGTCCGGATTTGTGCAAACGCACTGGAGAAACGTGTCGGCTCACTGCCCTGACAAGCTGTCAGTTAGTTTGCATAAAGTCTTGAGGACTTGTAGGATGACAAAAAATGAAAGGGGTTGTCCACTACCGGACAACTGATGATCGATTCACAGGATAGGTCATCAGTATATCATCAGTGAGGGTCCGACACCCGGACCCCGCACCAATCAGCTGCTCTGGATGCCTGCGGGCACCCGATGTCATTGCATGGTATGCAATGTGCAGAGCCGGAAGCAGTTGGTTCCGTCCATGGCATAGTGACCGCACTACCGAACTGCAGCTCTGCTCCTATTCACTTGAATAGGAGCAGCTCGGCATCTATTCGGTGACCGGAGCCATCTGCTTCTGGCATGGACGTCTGGTGCTCGGAGGCAGCCGGACCAGCTGATCGGTGCAGGGTCCCGGTGTCGGACCCCCACCGATCATATACTGATGACCTATCCTGTGGATAGGTCATCAGTTGTCCTGTCGTGGAAAACCCCTTTAACTAATTGGCAAAAGTACATAAAGCGTTGCTTTGTTAAAGAGAATCAGTCCCGTCTTAAAGGCTATGTACACCTTTTTTAAATCAGACATTTTTATAAAAAATATCCGTGGGATTGGTGCAACTTCCTAAATACTTATTAAAAATTAGTTTTACTTTGAGGTACAGCTGCTTTGTATCGTGTGCGTGTATATAGAGCAGCTGTATCAGTCAGGTCAGCGGGACTGATGGGTTCCGTTTCAGCAGGTCGGATCGAGCTGTTACCGATCACATCTAAGTTCATGACTTAGATGTGAGCGATAACTGGCAGATCATACAGAGACGCGTAGGACCCGCTGATACTGAACCAGTCAGTGCCGCTGACATTTTTATTTAAAAAAAAAAAACGATTTAAAGGGTATACATAGCCTTTAAGTCTGTACAGCCTTGTCCATTTCAGTGAAAGCTGGTTCTCAACCAATATGGCTGCCATTACAGTAATATATGGAGTCTCGTTGAGACGGTGGCACAAATAATGGCACCTACAAGATTACTATAGAGGTTTAAAGTGGCATCTAGCTGAAGGACGTTTAGAAGCAGCATTGTGTGCAAAGTGCCGTGTGTCCGCTGTTCTCTGCCAATCTCCATCACTTAGTGGCAGTAATTCCAATTTGCTGAGAGCAGTTGACGCTCGGCACTTTCCTCACCATGCGACTTCTAAATGTCTTTTTAAGGTGGATTCCAGTCTTCAAACTCAGGGCTATATCTGCTTTTGCGTAAACGCTCTGCGTTTTAGGTACTTTCAGCGACAGATGAAAATAAAGGAGCTTAAATAAAATGCGTAGCACAGTTTTGAGCCCTATCGAACACCGATAAATGCATATATTTGACTAGTATTGTCTCCACGTCCGTTACGCGCCCATTAAAATGTATTCGTTTCTGTGACATACTGACCTGTAGCCCAAAATACATGGCCAAATACCTGCCCAATAGCCTCAGCCCCACTGCTTATGTGTTGGGTGTACTGCTCATTTTGGCACCCATATCTTTTTGTATGAGTAGTAAACAGAAACGGTTCAGATTCCAACGCTGCTGCTCTCTGGGTCTCCCATTGGTTCTCTTTTTACTGCAGTATGGGATGTGTCCCCTATAGTGACGCTTTCCTGATCTGTCATCAGATATGTGACCTGATGCCTGATAAATAACATTGTAGGGCTGTGCTATCACTAGAAACCAGAATGTCAGACAAGACACTGTTGTTCAGCTCAAAGCTGGACTGGCACTGTGCTGATAGAAAAGCAGCTTGGCAGCGCCGTGCCAGCTACAGTTTTTTTTTTTTAATTAAAACTTTCTTAAAAAAAGCACTTCAGATATGGTGCAACACATGCTATTATTGGAGAATAATGAAGAGGCTGTTGTCTATGCCTTGTGTATACGTGTTTTTTTTTTTATTTATTTTTTTTTTTAGTAATCGTGTCATATAAGGGCTGTCCGCCATCTTGGCTCTTTTTCCTCTCTGATGTGGCTTTCCTAATACAGTCTCATGGGCAGCCCTACAGCCTATATTTCCCATCACACTGCACTTTCTCTTCTTTGAGTCCTATCAAATTGCAGCAAGTTTAGTGACATAGAACTATTGTCCTTGAGTAATAAAACTCTACATCACGCTGCAGAGATTCCAGTGTATTCTATGAGATGCAGCTTTACAATGCTCCCCTGCCTCCTGCTTGTAGGAGCTCACAGCTAGAAACCTATCGATCGTAGGCAAGAGGCAGAAGTCTGGGATTAAGAGTTTTAAAACTATCCTGACACACACTACCTTTCTCTTATATCTATGCAACGTCTCCCATGTATTCAGCATGAGATGTGGCTTCATCCTGCTCTCCCTTACCTCTTGCTTGTGATATGTCTCTATCTGTCAGCTCTTACAAGCAGGGGAGATCAGTGTGAAGCTGCATCTCCTTGGAATACACTGGACTCTGCACATAGCAGAGACAGTCCCTGAAAGTCAGGGATGTTTAATAAGTCTGCAGCTAATCATTGTATGGACACAACTACTAGATCACTGCTCCCTTAGGGCACACATTATCTCTTAAGCAGCAATCTATTTGTGGGAGACTGACTTCCGATTTACACCGGAAAGCGAGCTCCGGACTGGTGGTCAAAATGAGTTTACATGAATGAAATTGTTTAAAATGTATGGATGCAACTGAGCTGGGAAGAAACAAATTACATCGCTAGAATATTGGTGTTGACTTACCATTAAATGTCCCAAACATTTAGTAGAATGACTTTTAGCTTATCTAGTATCCATCCCGTTCCTTCTCTCTCCGTTGCCTCGTTCTCTGTCCCCGTTGACTTCCATCCAACATGGCCGCCGCTGTCTCAGACTTGCACAGTGAGCGTAGTCTGCAAGTGTAAGACACGCCCCCTCCTCCTTCACTGCCCTTTGAAGTGTCAGTAGCGATAGGCCGGCGATGACATCAGCGATGGGCCGGCGATGACATCAGCGCTGGTCCATTAGAGGGCAGTGAAGGAGGAGGGGGCGTTTCTCAGACTTAAAGACTACGCTCCCTGTGCAAGTCCGAGACAGTGGCGACCATATTAGATGGAAGACCACGGGGACTGAGAACGAGGCAACGGAGAGAGAACCACCAAAGGGATGGACACTAGGTAAATTAAAAATCATTCTATCGCTAGTTTTTTTTTTTTTTTTGTTTTTTTTTTGTGGGGACTAGAGGGTCACTTTAATTTTCTACTTGCCTTTAAGACTACTATACAAAGCATTTTGTAATGTGTTGCACAACTCTTTTTATATGCTTTCCGCAATACTAGATGGATTTTGATTATAGGAATGCGATTTTATAAAACAGAACTACATCTAAAAGTCAAGCAAACCAACCTCTTTTGCCATCACATGTATTGGCTTTTAGCCCTCCATTGCTGCTGGGGGGATTCTGGTGTGGTCATGGAGACCTTGTGTGGATTTGGACACCCAGATTTGATATCTGCATCCTACATGTGGGGACATCAATGTACTTGGTGATTCGGATCTACACACGGACTCTTGATGGGACATTAATATGTGATTGGTCGGCGTCTGACTCCCCGCCCCCAGACGATCAATTGTTCCTGAAGGGGCTGCAGTGCTCGTACGTGCGCTCCTTCCCCTTATCTTCCTTTACTGCTCACACTGAATCACCGACACACTTGTAGCGGCGGTTCCCAGTATTACAGTATTCACTTGAATAGGAGAAGGTTGTAATATTGTGAACCGCCGCTACAAGTGTTTCATCGATTCACAGTGAGCAGAAGAAACGCTCGTACGAGCACTGCAGCCCCTTCAAAACCGCTGATCTGCGGGGTTTCAGGGAGTCGGACTCCGACCGATTACACATGGATGGCCTATCCTGAGGATAGGCCATCACTTTTCTGGGACCGGAAAACCCCTTTAACCTAGCACGTGCATCCTGCCGTTTGAGTCATGCAGACTGACTCTGGCTGGGGTCTAGCTTTAGTATAGTTCTCCACCCCCATTGCTAGAATATGAGGGTAGAAGCGTTCTGCTTCTTTGACCCCTGTTAAAGTTTTTGGTCTCTGAGGAGCTGAAGGGTGGTAACATTTGAATTTATAGAGTATAAGGCTATGTTCACACCTGCGTGTCAAGCTTTTATTTGTTTTGTGGAATAGGAAGTCCTACAGCTTTCTAATATAATTCTGCTCACATACATTACCTTTCTCATACTGGTGTACAAGAATAGTCAAGCCCACATCTTACTACATAGTATATATGAATAGACTAAATATGGCGGCAGTCATGTGACCCTCCGCCCACACATCATGTGACCATTAGCATTCAGGTAACACTTGCAGGTTGATAGTATTTTACTGAGGAGCATAAATGATGATGTATTTCTACCTACAGCAACGTCTCATCCCTGTCTTTGTAGAAGTGGCTCTTAGGCTGGGTTGACACGAGCGTGTTCGGTCCGTAAAGGACGGAACGTATTTCAGCCGCAAGTCCCGGACCGAACACACTGCAGGGAGCCGGGCTCCTAGCATCATAGTTATGTACGATGCTAGGAGTCCCTGCCTCGCTGCAGGACAACTGTCCCGTACTGTAATCATGTTTTCAGTACGGGACAGTAGTTCCACGGAAAGGCAGGGACTCCTAGCGTCGTACATAACTATGATGCTCGGAGTCCGGCTCCCTGCACTGTGTTCGGCCGGGACTTGCAGCCGTAATACGTTCCGTCCATTACAGACCGAACATGCTCGTGTGAACCCAGCCTTACATTCTTCTCCTCCTCTGTTTTTTGTATTTTTTATTTAACAACATGACAACATCTCCTGCCGTTTTATACAAGTAAATACATTCAAAGTGAAGGAGTTGTTAATATCCCCCATTAGTCCTATCGCTGTTCCTAAGTGAATGTTAGGGGTCATATGATGTGTAGGGGTCACATGACTTGACGCCATGTTTAGTCCTATTCAGTTAGCCTGTGAATACATTATACAGGACTCATCTGTGGGTTATACCATTCTACTGTGACAGGGGCCTCATGCACTATAATAAATGTATGTGAGCAGAATTTATACTACATGGACATTAGAAAACGGTATGATTTCCTATTCTACAAATAAAAAAAGCGGACAACCCCCTCTAAAGGAACACGCCATGAAAAACAAGACCCTGTTCTATCTAGTGCAGGGCCTGCGGATTGCCGCGTGTATTTCTTTGGTGTTCTTTAAATCTTAGTTGTGCACTGCCCCCGGTGGTAGGCAGAAGTGTTTCCCGTTTTCCTGGAGTGTTCCCTTTAAAAAAATTAAAAAAAAATTCTCCTGGATGGAGCGAGATGTGTGGTTTTGATCTTTGGAGAATGCCACAAACCAATTTTTTAAAATTGTATTTCTTTGTACCATAGGATTTCTGTAATCGAGCACAGTATAAAGGCAGCAGTTTATTGATTCTTGCTCCAGCTGTTCAGCCTTGTCATTTTTCCTATTCATCGCTATTCCTCGTCCCCATGCATGTGACTTTTCTAAACCGAGCGTTTGATGCTATTGTTGTAAAAGGCTACACGTGTACATCAAATTTTTTTTGCCTACGGAAAAAGCTGCTGACGTATACACTAAATGTAGGCTGTGACTATGATGACGAATGCATCATATAGGTAGGCATCAGACTGTAATGGTGTCCGTTAAACGGATATGTCGTGAACTGGGGTTATGAGTCTATAATGTACTTGTTGAACGGATACTATTTTAGTCTATGGGTGAAAAAAAATCGCTTTGCAAATAGTCATGATTCTAAAATCTCCTACGATTTTGCCTAAGCATATCAATATATCTCCATGGTTACAGACTACAAATAAACCCAGTGTAGTCTGATTTGTGATGTCACTAGGGATGAGGGGTTCAGCCTTTCAGTATCTTGTCATCTGTGCTCCATAATGACTGTCTTGCCGGTGTTCCTGAAAAATCGTTTAATTTCATATCCATAAAATTGTTATCCTCTGCATTGTACTGACTAACGTGTAATACATTGAAGATAGTTACGACCTCCTCCCTTTGCAGATTCCCAGTCGGGTGGCTTCCAGTGGTTTCCCTTCAACTGTACATCGATGAACACATTCCCTTGTGGAGAGGCGGTTATGTGCATGGCTAATCTTTCACTAGCAAAAAATAAAAAAAATGAAAAAAGGCACAACCACAGCAACAAAACACAGAAATAAAAGCAACCAAATCCAAACGGTGCTTTACATTCTTTTTACCAAGATGGCGTTGTGGAAAAAAAAAAAAGACAAGCTAGCGAAGCTTTTGGGAAAAGATGTGATGCCCTTTGGGACTTTCGACCACCAGTGCAGACTTTTAAGCGCCAAATACAGAAATGCCATTTTATTTTACTTTTTTTTTTTAGGTGCCCTTTTTATTCTCCACATGGTTTTTGTATCTGTTTTTGTTAACAACTTTTCATGAATAAATGTGCCAGATCTGTCTGTCTGTCTTGCTTCTACAATGACCGTAATGTAGCATGAGCGAGAGCGGAGGGTCGCTGGTAAGACAAGCGAGGCTTCATGTACAATTATTATTATTTTTCCTTTTTTTTTTTTTTTTTTTATAAACTTTATTTAATTCTTTGGTTTTAGTTTTTTACGCTTTTCTGTTTTTATTGGGGATAATAAAGCATTCCTAGATAAAGGGGTAACGTTCATGAAGCACTGGCCATCACAACACCTTTTTCGGTGAAATCCCTTTTGATGTTCTGTGAGGGATTTGTATTTTGGTTTTTTTTTCTCCCCCTTCCCTCCCCACCCACTGTTATTTTTAGGACATATCATTTTGACTGATGCCTTTTGACTTCATATCAAAAAAAGGAGAAAAAAACCCAACCACATACACTTCCATTTTGTAGCCTCGCCGTACGGGAGTGCGGCTTTAGACCATTTAGATCTCACCGTTTTGAGCCTCGAGTTGTCACGGTAGCAAGTAAAAGGTGAAAGCCACTAAGTGTACGTAGAGGTAACTTTTTTGAAATTGTTCATCTTTGTCGTCCTTCATATATTAGGCAGCACAGGCCCTTGTTAGAGGTGTAAATTCGTAGGACCGGCTACCCATACTTGGGTTGTGCAATATTGACGAATGTCTAAATTTTGTGGGGGAGGGGAGGGGGGATCGGGCGGGTTTCCAATGTTTGATGTGGTCTTCAGCTGTGTTTTTAAAGGTAAAATTTCCTCTTCGTTGAGTAGGCTTGACATGACTTTTATGGTACAGGATGCAGTTTGTTAGATGGATATTTACAATAGGTAAGGCTTTGTGTTCTTGTTGTAAGAATGTTTATTACCAGTATTTTTAAAGTGTGAGGATCGTCATGGAAGGAGTCGAGTCGTCCGTGTATGCTAGTTACCATGTAATATTTCCGCATGTCCCACGTGCTCTGTACAATTCTTCACGACGTGCTTTTCTCTGTAAATATCTGTGAATGTCCTGTTATCTAACCAACTTTTTTTAACCACTGTACACAAGGTCTTTACATAATGTTTGACAGCAATTACAACGGAGGGGAGCGCTCGTTCCCTCGTTTGCCATAACGACCGAATGTTTTCCTGGGATCTTAAGAAATCCTGTACATTGATACTTATTGCTCAGAAAACAATTTGTATCACTACTGTATTTGTGTACTTTACAAAGTGTGTAAATAATAAATTCGTAACTTCTACAATTCTGTGTTTTTGTATTTTTTTGGGGGTCGGGTTTAAGGATAAACATTCCGAGATTTTATTTTGAAAGGTGTACATAGCCTTTAAGTCCTATTACATTTATTATACATGGTAAGCATGTTTTCAAGGGGTGCAGGATAAAACTTGGCCATATCTGTGCAAAACTTCTCAAACTATAAGCCAAGCCGGTGTGTACAAAGATATACACAGTATAATGATACTATGATCTAAAAAGTGCAAGACTATAGGAGTACTGTGTAGTTGGAGGGCAGCCCCAAGGTACCCCAGTCTGATGATATTTAATAGATCTCAGATGATAAGGGTAAGTCCACACAGGGTGGAAAGGTGCAGAGTGAATCCGCCCTGGTGGCCGAAAAGAATTCCGGCTGAAAAACTGCAACCAAATTGTGCATTTTTTTTTCCACCTGTAAAGTATGGCGAGACGTCCTGCTGCCCTGGGATGACGACGTTTCATCCTATGCGACCGCTGCAGCTTTCACATGGGATGAAACGTCATCCCAGAATGCCGGCCTGGACGAAGCAGCGCAGAATTCTGGGCAAATATATGATTTTATTTTTTTTCCTGAGTTGCGATATTTGCAGCGGGTTTTACCTCTCCATTGAATTCACTCTGGAAATCCCACAACAACAAAAAGCTGTGATTACGCAAATACAATTGACAAACTGCGGATTAAAAAAACGCACCGAAGGTCAATTTTTGATAGTTTGTTCCTTTTTTTTCTGTTCCGCTTAGTTACGCAGAGTGTGGATAAAATTTATACTGATCTCTGCTGCTACTGCATTATGCTGTGGATTTTCTGGATTTAAAATCCACAGTATTTGCGCTACGTGTGAACCCGGCTGTAGGATCTGGAGACGTTAATTCACAATTCGGGCCCCTTTGTTGCAGCGAATTAAGTCTATTTTTCTTTAAATGTAGGGAACCATCTCCGTAGTACTGCTCATATTGTTACACACACACACACACACACACACACACACACACACACACACACACACACACACACACACACACGTTCCGGAACACCCTCATAACTTTTGAAGGGCTTAAGGTAGAGGGTTGAAATTTGGTGGGATTTAATGGGGTCATAAAATCTACCAGTTAACGCCAAAAAAAAAAACACCCCACCCCCTTGGGGACAGCAAAATCTTAAATGGCACGGGGGGGGTCGAGTTGGGGCTCATTTGAAAGCTCTTTCCAATACGAAAACCATTCCACAATCGATTTTCAGATAGGATTTTTTTTCGCTGAGCTATTTAACTTTAAAGGTATCCTCTTCATTATCGGCTACTGCCGTTGTTAGCATTACCTAAAATGTGTTTGCGTGAGCTTGGGAATGTCACGTCAAGGTGACTTTAAAGTACAATCGGCCTCGGCGATACGAAATGGACCTTGTCTACGATTGTTAGGCTGGGTTCACACGACCACATTAACGTCCGTAATGGACGGACGTATTTCGGCCGCAAGTACCGGACCGAACTCAGTGCAGGGAGCCGGGCTCCTAGCATCAGTTATGTACGACGCTAGGAGTCCCTGCCTCTCTGCAGGACAACTGTCCCGTACTGTAATCATGTTTTCAGTACGGGACAGTAGTTCCACGGAGAGGCAGGGACTCCTAGCATCGTACATAACTATGATGCTAGGAGCCCGGCTCCCTGCACTGAGTTCGGTCCGGGACTTCCGGCCGAAATACGTACGTCCGTTACGGACGTTAATGTGGTCGTGTGAACCCAGCCTTACATGATTTCACGTTTACACCTTTCGGTAGTCACTTGTGAACTTCAGAGAGCGCTAATTCAGAGTAATTTTCATTTTTGTACATTTCTATTGTCATATCACAAAATGCGTTTGACCGAAACGGAAAGGATGACTTTATTGATGATGAGAGGGCATGGCGAAAAAAAATAAGGTCCTATCGAGAAGTAGCGGCTTTATTCAATGCAACTTATCCTATCCGTGATCCAATTTCATTGTCAACTGTTAAAAGAACTTTTCATCGTTTCCAAATAACCGGTTCAATTAAAGACGCACCAAGATCCAGAAGACCCAAAACATGCCAGTAATGATAAAAGCTTTAGATGTTCTGGTTACTGTACATGATAATCCTCATACATCTGTCTCCAGTGGAGCACAACAAAATGATATCAGCGCCACCTCAGTCCGTTGAATTGTGAAGCAGCATCATTATTATCCCTATAAAATACGTCTAGTTCAGGAGCTATCCGAAGAGGATTATGACAGAAGAGTGCAATTTTGCGATACAATGATGACACGATTTGATGATTATCAGGTTTTCAACTGGACCTGTTTTTTGGATGAAGCTACATTTGAACTAAACGGTTTTGTAAATCGAGAACATGAGGCATTGGGCAGAGGAAAATCCACATTGGATGAGAGACCGTCCTACCCAGTATCCTCAGAAGGTTAAAGGGTTGTTCCCATCTTCATAAATGTAGCTATTAAGCTCACCCTTCTAAAGTTAATCATTTTTCTAATTACCTGTCTGTTGCCCAGCGATGTCATTGTCTTGCTATTGTTGATTGAAGTCGCGGTCAGTCCCTCTTTGTTTGTAGCTCGTCTAGGGATCCGGTCACCGCTATTTACCTTTAGCATTGGCCGCGCATGTGCAATGATATCCTCTTCGTCCTTAGAAGAGGATGTCATTTTTCTCATGATCGCGCAAATCGGCTCATGCGTAGTAGATGCAGGGCAAGGCACCAGTCGTAAGGAGAAGTTTGCGGTCGGCTGAAGGTTTGTGAAGTGTGTGTGTGTGTGTATATATATATATATATATATATATATCTATCTATCTCATACATGGCCATACAGACATATATACAAAAATGCAAACACACACACACACAAACACACAAAGAAAAAAAAAACCTCACAAGACGTTCCCACGAAGATCTGAACGGTCACATTCACAATAACAAAGCGGTGGCAGCAGATGAAGTAATCACGTGAGTGTGATATGATTACGTCATCTGCGCCACAATGCATTGTTACCGTGAATGCGAGCGGCGCCAAGTAGCAGGAAGATGGCAAGTGACGGGACCGTTCAAATCTCCGTAGGAACGTCTTAGGTGAGTTGTTTTTTTAAATATATTGTCGGTTGTTCGCCGGGTGCTGATGCAGCACTGCTGCGGCAGCTAAAGATATTACATGGGTGATAGGGGGGGCAGCTTAGCTAGAGGGGCAGAAGTGGCTTGCCGAAATGGGGTGAATAGAGTGTTGCAGAGAAGGGTTGCGTGTTGTTGACATTCACGTTGTGTTCGTCTCAACCAGGCTTACCATGCCTAGTTGAGACGAACATTCTCCCGATGTTGCTAGAACTACAGTATCTAGCAACGTCGGGAGTGCGCACACTGCAGAGCGGCTTGATTGACATCGAGCCGCTCACGCCCCTTTTTACAAAAGATAAATAGCACTAGCTGAGTTATGAAGTTTAAAAAAAAAGGTAGTTAGGGAACGAATTTAAAAAAAAATTCACAGCAAATGTTTTATTTTTTAATAATGTCTTAGAATGTCTAAAAAAAAAAATTTGACTCAATTTGGGAATAACCCTTTAACGTTTGGGCCGGAATATTGCTCAATCATATTGTAGGACTATTTTTCTTTGAAGGAAACATAAATGCCGAAAATGACTGCAATTTGCTAAGAAACCAAGTGATACCGGCTATTCAAAATATTGCTGGAGAAGCTTTCCGCAATGTTTGGTATCAGCAGGATGGAGCTCCGGCTCATTTTTCTCTGCGAGCATGAAATCTTCTGAATGATAATTATCCTGATCAATGGAAGAGGCCCGAAAGAATGGCCACCGAGATCACCAGATCTGACCCCATTAAACTTTTTTTTACTGGGGGTATTTAAAAAGTAAAGTCTATGAGACTAGGATCGCAAACTTAGATGAGCTGCGGGAAAGAATAGTGAACATTTCGAATTCAATCACACCAGATGTTATAAATAATATCGACACTTTTTACGTTCGGTTAGGACACCGTCAATTGTTGAAGGACATCAGTTTGAACATTTGATTTAATACAGTAAGGGTATGTTCACACGATGAGAGGCATTTACTTGTGAAAACACAGAATGTTTACAGCTGCCTCGTTTCACACGTAAAGAGTTCAATGAAGAACAGCTCAAATTACGTGGCAAAGAAGTGCCCTGCACTTCTTTGCCGAGGCAGTCTATTTACGCGTCGTCGTTTGACAGCTGTCAAACGACGACGTGTAAATTACAGGTCGTCTGCACAATACGTCGGCAAACCCATTCAAATGAATGGGCAGATGTTTGCCGACGTATTGCAGCCCTATTTTCAGACGTAAAACGAGGCATAATACAACTCGTTTACGTCTGAAAATAGGTCGTGTAAACCCAGCCTAATTGTTATGTTTGTACTAATACACATAATACATGTCCACACATGCACGTGCGTGCCCACACACAAATCCGAGAGGCAAGGGGACTCACATTAATCTAGCACCCCGATGACATGTAAATCCGACCGTGCGACCTCCATGCGGTACATTTTGGGTAATGCGAACACCGGCGGTAGCCGATAATGAACATGATAACTTTAAAGTTAAATATCTCAGCAAAAAAAAAATCCTATCTCAAAATCATTTGCAGCATCGTTTTTGTATTGAAAAGAGCACCCACGCCATTTAAGATTTTGCTACCCCCACCGTGTGTGCGTGTGTGTTTATTTGTTTTGTTGGAAAGATTTTGTCACCTTCAACCAACAAACTCGTATAAGTGAGGAGACCGCCATCTACCACGCATGCAAGATGCTTTGAACCTAGGGACATGGGATAATTCCATAGAAAACAAGGCCTAGGCACTTAAGCCCCAGGAGACCACGCTATTATACTGCCCCACCCCACACCCCCAATGTGATTTAAAGTTTGTCTTGTTGAAGGTCCGATTACCCGTTTTTAAAAGATGTGAGATCCGAGTTGAGCGCAGGAATCACTTCTATACAACGTGGGTTCTAACCCCTATGTTGTCCTCCTGGTGACTATGGGCAGCTCCCCCTTTCCCAAAGTGCTGACTATGGAGGGATGGATTCTGATACCTGTTTGAGTGATGTGTATATTGCTGAAATCTGTAATAAAGAGACAGCTGCATAAGTAACTTTATTCATATAAGTAACTTTCTTATGCAGCAACAATCTCACTGCGCTGCATCCACACCACTAAGCAAAGCTCCCTTTTACACAAGGGCACACATTAGGATTTGAACTAGGGGCTGCAAAGAAGACACCCACTGTTTAGGGTGCAGCTTAATCACCAGCTGACGTTGCTATCAAGGAATCCTTATTATTGTTCCCATAAGACCAAATTAATCATTACTTCCAGCAGGAATAAGAACATGTCATCTTTGGAAGAGTTTGGTGCTGTCTCTCAACAGCAGAGGTAGCGCACTGCTAACGTTCTCTGCTGATATACTAGAAGTGTCAGGGACGTGTTGCTTCTATCCCCAGGATTTCCTCCTTGTGTCTCAGTTTTGAAAGTCTTTCACCAGTGCAGGTTCACAAGGCGAGGCATCCTTTTAAAGGAGAAATGCATTGCCCTGTTGAGCGTCAGCCGTTTGCCAGAATTGTTGGTAAAACATCAACAAGCACAAGCAAGAAACTCATATAAGTGAGGAGACCACCATCTACCACACAAGCAGCATGCAGGATGCTTTGAACCTAGGGACACGGGCTAACTCCATAGCAAACCAGGGCTAGACACTTAACCCCCAAGCCACCACACAGTCATACTGCCCACCCTCCCCAATGTGGTCTAAGGTTTTTCTTGTTGAAAGTTTGATTACCCGTTTTTAAAAGATGTGAAAAATGCATCCTTGTAAAGCTGCTGTGCAGCTAGCTCACAGCTTGCGTGATCCGAGTTGAGTGCAGGAATCACTTCTATACAATGTGGGTTCTAACCCCCATGTTGTCCTCCTGGTGACATTGGGCAGCTCCCCCTTTCCCACAGTGCTGCCTATGGAGGAATGGATTCTGATACCTCTTTGAGTGATGTGTATATTGCTGAAATCTGCAATAATCTATCTAAATACAGCTGTCTCAAAAGAGACAGCTGCATAAGTAACTTTCTTATTCAGCAACAATCTCATTGCACCACTATAAACTCCACCCAACAAATTCCCATTTTGGACAACCTACACATCAGGATTTGAACCAAGGACTGCACAGAAAACACTCACTGTTTAGACACCACTTAAGTACCACACCACCAGCTCTCTTTGGCATCTTAGCTTTATTATTGTCCCCATAAGACCAAATTAAATCATTACTTCCAGCGGGAATAAGGACATGTCATCTTTGGAAGAGTTTGCAACCAGCTCTCAACCAACCAGCTCTCAACCAACCAGCTCTCAACCAACCAGCTCTCAACCAACCAGCTCTCAACCAACCAGCTCTCAACCAACCAGCTCTCAACCAACCAGCTCTCAACCAACCAGCTCTCACTCAACCAGCTCTCAACCAGCTCTCAACCAGCTCTCAACCAGCTCTCAACCAGCTCTCAACCAGCTCTCAACCACAGCAGAGGTAGCACACTGGTAATGTTCTCTGCAGATAAACTAGAAGTGTCAGGGACATGTTGGTTCTATCCCCAGGTTCTCCTCGTGTATCAGTTTTGAAAGTCTTTCCCCAGTGCAGGTTCACAAGGCGAGGCATCCTTTTAAAGGAGAAATACATTGCCCTGTTGAGCGTCCGCCGCTTGCCAAAATTGTTGGAAAAACTTCACCAAGCAGCAAGCTAGTATAAGTGAGGAGACCGCCATCTACGACGCATGCAGGATGCTTTGAACCTAGGCACATGGGATAATTCCATAGCAAAAAAAGACCTAGGCACTTGAGCCCCAAGCCTTTTAAACAAAAACACACATCAAGATTTGAACCAGGAGCTGCACAGAAGACACCCACTGTATAAGGTGCAGCTTAAGCACCAGACCACCTGCTCACATTGATATCAGGGGGGTTTCTTATTGTTCCCATAAGACCATATGTAAGCATTACTTCCAGCAGGAATTAGAACATGTCAACTTTGGAAGAGTTTGTAGCCAGCTCTTGACAGCAGAGGTAGCTCACTGGTATTGTTCTCTGCTGATAAACTAGAAGTGTCAGAGACGTGTTGGTTCTATCCCCAGGATCTCCTCCTTGTGTTTCAGTTTTCAAAGTCTTTCACCAGTGCAGGTTCATAAGGCGAGCCATCCTTTTAAAGGAGAAATGCATTGCCCTGTTGAGCGTCAGCCGCTTGCCAGAATTGTTGGTAAAAAATCAACAAGCACAAGCAACAAACTCATATAAGTGAGGAGACCACCATCTACCACACAAACAGCTTTGAACCTAGGAACATGAGCTAACTCCATAGCAAACGAGGCCTAGGCACTTAAGCCCCCAGCCACAATGCTGTCATACTGCCCTCCCCATCCCCAATGTGATCTAGTTTTTATTTTGAAGGTTTGATTACCCATTTTTAAAAGATGTGAAAAATCCATCTGCATAAGGCTGCCTTGCAGCTAGCTCACAGCTTGCGTGATCTGAGTTGAGCGCAGGAATCACTTCAATACAATGTGGGTTCTAACCCCCATATTGTCCTCCTGGTGACCTTGGGCAGCTCCCCCTTTCCCAAAGTGCCATTGTTGGATTGATTCTGATAACTGTTTGAGAGATGAGTATATTGCTGAAATCTGTAATAATCTACTATCTAAATACAGCTGTCTCAAAAGAGACAGCTGCATAAGTAACTTTCTTTACATAATTAACTTTCTTATGCAGCAACAATCTCATTGCAACCCCTCCACACCACTATCAACTCCACCCAGCAAATTACCATTTTGAACAACTCTCACATCAGGATTTGAACCAAGGACTGCACAGAAGACACTCACTGTTTAGACACCACACCACCAGCTCTGATTGGAATCTTAGCTTTCTTATTGTTCCCATAAGACCAAATTAAATCATTACTTCCAGCAGGAATAAGAACATGTCATCTTTGGAAGAGTTTGTTGCCGGCTCTCAACAGCAGAGGTAGCACACTGGTAATGTTCTCTGCTGATAAAGTAGATGTGTCAGGGACGTGTTGGTTCTATCCCCAGGATCTCCTCCTTGTGTCTCAGTTTTGAAAGTCTTTCACCAGTGCAGGTTCACAAGGCGAGGCATCCTTTTAAAGGAGAAATGCATTGCCCTGTTGAGCGTCAGCCACTTGCCAAAATTGCTGGTAAAACATTACCAAGCAACAAACTCATATAAGTGAGGAGACCACCATCTACCACACAAGCAGCATGCAGGATGCTTTGAACCTAGGGACACAGGATAACTCCATAGCAAACCAGGCCTAGACACTTAACACCTAAGCCACCACACAGTCATGCTGCCCCCTCCCCAATGTGGTCTCTGGTTTCTCTTGTTGAAAGTTTGATTACCCGTTTTTAAAAGATGTGAAAAATGCAGCCCTGTAAAGCTGCCGTGCAGCTAGCTCACAGCTTGCGAGATCCGAGTTGAGCGCAGGAATCACTTCTATACAACGTGGGTTCTAACCCCCATGTTGTCCTCCTGGTGACCTTGAAACTCCCCCTTTCCCAAAGTGCCACCTATGGAGTGATGGATTCTGATACCTGTTTGAGTGATGTGTATATTGCTGAAATCTGCAATAATCTACTATCTAAATACAGCTGTCTCAAAAGAGACAGCTGCATAATTAACTTTCTTATGCAGCAACAATCTCATTGCAACCCCTCCACACTACTATAAAGTCCACCCAGCAAATTACCATTTTGGACAACCTACTCATCAGGATTTGAACCAAGGACTGCACAGAAGTCACTCACTGTTTATACACCACTTAAGCACCACACCACCAGCTCACTTTGGCATCTTAGCTTTATTATTGTCCCCATAAGACCAAATTAAATCATTACTTCCAGCGGGAATAAGGACATGTCATCTTTAGAAGAGTTTGCAGCTGGTTCTCGACAGCAGAGGTAGCACACTGGTAATGTTCTCTGCTGATAAACTAGAAGTGTCTGGGATGTGTTGGTTCTATCACCAGGATCTCCTCCTTGTGTCTCAGTTTTAAAAGTCTTTCACCAGTGCAGACGCGCGCACACACAATCAGGAATTTCAGGGCACCATACAGCTACATTTTCTGGCCCCCCCTACCGTGGCACCACCTGTTAACGGTACTCCATCCAGCACTATATCATGGTACCCAGGGCCGCCATTAGGGGTACTGATGTGAAAGGCCCGGCTAAACCTAATTGAAAGGGGGGCCCGGCAATTGCCACGACTTGCCTTTGGTAGAAAAAAAAAAAACAGGCCCCTGCAATGGGGTCCGTATTTTTCACCAAAAGAATGTCGTGAGCTGCAGGC